>NW_016107357.1:19041571-19077975 GCF_001604975.1 Cebus imitator | reverse complement strand
ACTTCATTTTTACTATAGACTGCCTACATTCTAATATTGTATTTCTGCTATTTGTCAACTTTAAAATAGACAATAAAATTTGTGTGATTTCCATTTGCCCTCAACATAGGCTGCATCCATTTCACAGAAGGAAGTTCATTTGGTTTCGTCTTTTGGTCTTGTCCTATTTATAGAAACAACTGTATTGGGTTAATATGAATTTATTATACTTTTAATTCTCCTACTATTTTCATATCTTTTTCATTTATTTGCAGAGCTCTTGGTTAGCTTTTCATAAATATGATTCTGAGTTTTCTCTTCACAAATCAAGCTGATGACTCAATCTAAGGCAGATTTTCCACACACACACACCCCATTTCTTTCTTTTATCTCTTCCTGAATTATTTAAAGCTACACCATTTCAGACCTTTTCTCTAGGTGTTGCAAGTCTCTTCCAGAAAGAAAACTCCAAATAGGAAAAACGTGTGAAAGGAGTGTACTAGTTAGGGTTCTCTAGATGGACAGGGCAATAAGACAGATATACATATGAAGGGGAGTTTATTAAGGAGTATTGACTCACATGATCACAAGGTGAGGTCCCACAACAGGCTGTCTGCAAGTTGAGGAGCAAGGAAGCTAGTCCCAAAGCCTCAAAAGTCGGGAAGCCGACAGTGAAGCCTTCAGACTGTGGCCAAAGGCCTGAGAGCTCCTGGCAAACTGCCGGTGTGGGTCCAAGAGTCCAACAGCTGAAGAACTTGGAGTCTTATGTTAGAAGGCAGGAAGCATTCAGCATAGGAGAAAGATGAAGTTTGGAAGCAAGTCAAGTCCTTCCAAATTCTGCCTCCTTTTATTCTAGCCATGCACAACTGATTAGATGGTGCCACCCAGACTGAGAATGGGTCTGCTTCTCCCAGTCCACTGGCTCAAATGTTAAGCTCCTTTGGCAGCACCCTCACAGACACACCCAGGAACAATGCTTTGCATCCTTCAATCCAATCAAGCCGATACTCAGTATTAACCATCACAAGTCCACCCCTTGTCAACTTGAACCCATACACATCTCTTGAAATAATATAGAGTCTTCCAATAATGACAATAATAAGGTCATACTATGCCTTACCCATTCTGAATTTACTTTGTTTTCAGCAAGCACCTCAGCAGGTGGTGGGTTTTTACCTGATGTAGTGTCTGAAACCTTCATTCCTGAAGAGTTTGGGCCATTTTTAGTCCTGCCTGGATTGCTGTAATTTCACATGGGCCTTAATCATATGTCATGGCAATACTAAGAGATATTCTAAGGGATCTCCTGTATTCCACACATACTCTTCCTTACCTCCCTTTGTGGGGTAATAGACTGATTTCATCTTGATAGTCGGGGTCAGTCACCCCAGCCAACACTGTAACCCTCTCCTTAGCCTGTTGACTTAGAGGAAGAAGGAGCCCAAAGTGGCCAGGTGGCAATCTTAACTTCTAGTTTAATAGTATCATTGCTGTGTCTCCTGCTGACAGCATTCCTTCATCTCGAACTAAGACCTCCAGGCCAGCAGAACATATCACAGAAGCAGAAAGCAAAAATGTTGCTAATGGTTTGCTAGAGGTGCTGGTAAGTGGTGCCACTTCCACTTCCTGGACCCATCACTCCTGGACCCATGAATCCTGGCTATTAAAGAAACAGTACCATATATTGGATGCTGATTCAGGTCATACAGAACCTTCTGCACAACTATGCCCCAGCCCGCAAAGTATTGTCACCTTGTTGGCATTGTAACTGTAACTTCGAAAGGCCATTCCACCGCTCTGCTATAAAATCAAAAAGCAAGTTAATTACTTCCTAGATACAATAGGGATACAGGCATTGTGTTAATACCTCTGTTCCAAATGAAAGAAATTGGCCTAATCAAAGGGGCTACAGGCCCCATGCAAGTCTGAAATCCAATAGGGCAGTCATTAAAACTTAGACTGAAAATCTCGTGTGCAAAATAAACAAATAAGCAGATATCTGTTAATATCTATTAGTATTACATATGATGATACTGACTATTAAGGAAAAGTGATTCCTGCACCACATCGCCTTTTGTTTTTTAGGTTTTTTTTTTTGTTTTTTTTTTTGTTTGTTTTGAGATAGAACCCCAGGCTGCTGCGATCATGGCTCACTGCAGCCTTGAACTCTTGGGTTCGAGTGATTCTCCCTCCTTCCCAGTACCTGGTACTACAGGCACATGCCACATGCCTCCTAATGGCTCAAGCAATCTTCCCATCTAAGCCTCCCAAAATGCTGGGATTACAGGCATTAGTCACTATGCCCTGGCCAACATCACATTTTAAAGTCAGCTACCAAATGGCAGGAGTAGAAATCCTTAGTCATCGTGCAGTGAGATGATGCAGGTTTCTTTTAGTTTTCAGGACCAACTTTACCAAAAACAAAGCAAGATAAATAATATTATTCAATTAAATAATGCATCCCTGAAGAAGTTAGGATGAATGTCTTGGAAGCAAATTTTCATAAATCTGTAAATAACATTTGTCTGGGTAGCTTGGAAGTTTCTGTCTTCTGTACTATCTCTCGCCTTTTCAGTCTTTTGATGTGATGGTTTTAATAACCAGTTCTTTTGCCTTTTCTTAGGCTGTTTTGTTTAAAAAAAACTTTTCTCAAACTATAACAATCATGTAAAAAGTGTACAGCTTAATGAATTTTTCACAAATGATGCTCATATTTATAACCATCATTCAGAAACAGAACACGAAGCTGTCCTTATGTTCCTGTCTAATGACTTTTCCTGCCGAGAACAACTCTTGTCCTGATCTCTAAAAGCATAGAATAGTTTTGCCTGGTTTTAAAATTTTCATGAATGAAATCATTCATTGTATACTCCATTTTTGTCTAGCTTCTTTCACTCAGCATCGTTTATGATATTAATCCATTTCATTTCATATAGTTCCAGTTAGTTCCTTTTTATTGTTTTATAGAATTATCTAATTATACTACAGATTATGTTTCCACTCAACTGTTGATAAAGATTTGCTTAGTTTCTAGCCATTTGGTTTTTACAAATAGTACTTAAACATTTTTTATACATGTCTTCTGGTAAATGTGAATTCATTTCTATTGGATATATATGGAGAGAGGTGGAAATGCTGGATTATAGAGACTGCATGTATTCAACTTTACTAGTCATTGTCTAATGGTTTTCCAAAGTGGATGAATCAATGTACACACCACCACCAATGTTTGAGACTTATAGTTGTACGACATTATCACCTCAATTTACTATAGATTTTCTTCTTTTTCTCCTTCTTCTCTTTTCATTTATACATGCTGATGGGACTATAATTGTATGACACGGTTTTGCATTTTTCTAATGTCTAACCAGGTTGAGCATAGTTTATATTTTGTTTGTTTGTTTGGCCATGTAAATATACTTGCATGAATTACCTTGGCAAGTTTATTTTAATTTTCTTGTTTGCTTACAGA
The DNA here is from genome assembly GCF_001604975.1 of Cebus imitator. Classification (NCBI taxonomy): domain Eukaryota; kingdom Metazoa; phylum Chordata; class Mammalia; order Primates; family Cebidae; genus Cebus; species Cebus imitator. Next base: position 19,074,524 of record NW_016107357.1, on the reverse strand, counting down.
AATTATTTATATCTTGTGGGTACAAATACTTTGTCAGATATCATAAATATTATACATTCTCCCATTCTACAGCATGCCTTCTTTCTCTCTATTAATTGAAATTCTTAATTATAATATGTTCTGATTCATCAACATTTATTTTTATTATATATTTTCATGTGTTGTTTAAGAATATGTGCCTCCTCTGTAAGTCCTGAAAACATTTTTCTGTTTTCATCTGAAAATTTTGTTGTTTTATCTTTCTCATTTAGATCCGCAGTGAATATGAAAATCATTTTGGTGCATTATGTAAGATTTAAGTCAAGATCCAACACTTCCAAATGAATATCAAATTGACAGAGCAACGTTAGTTTAAAAAGAAATTCAGTGTTTTACTGCGTTTTCCTCTTTGTGAAAGTACTCATGTATGTGTGTCCTCGCTCTCTTTGATCATACAAACTAGGGGTAAACTCAGAACTGCATAGTAGTTTGCTATATGAGTATAGGAGCATGTGTGTCTGTGTGTGTGCGTGTGCATGTGTGTGTGTGTGTCCTTGTTTTAGTTCTGTTGAGATATAGTTTATATATTACAAAATTCACTGATTTGAGATGTACAGTTTGATCAATTTTGGTAATTGTATGCAATCATATGACCTCCATCAAATTTAAGATATAGAAAAGTTCTGTCACTCTAATAAGTTTCCTCATGCATTTTTGCAGTCAACTCTGCCGACTTCTAGCCACAGACAAACACTGATCCACATTCTTTCACTACAATTTTGCATGTTCAAGAATTTCACATAAATATGTTCACATTATATGAAGTCTTTTTTATTTGACTTCTTTCCCTTAGCATAATGTTTCTTAGATTCAGTCCTGCTGTTGTGTCTATTTGTATTTGGGTTGTTTGTATTGCTGGGGAATATTCCACAGCACGAAAATACCATGCTTTATTTATCCATTGCCAGTTGATGGGCAATTGGGTTGCTTCCAATTTTGCACTGTTAGAAATAATCCTTCTAGAAACAGCAGTAAATAAGTCTTTCTGTATATATGTATATTTGCACAGATTTCTCTTGGGTGATAACTCTAATAAAGCACTGTGTAATAAAATGTGCTATGATGACATAAATATTTCTATATCCACAGCGCACACCATCGTAGCCACTAACACAAGTGACTAGTATTTGACATCTGGCTAAGAAGCTAAAAAAACTTACTTTCTAAATTTTACTTAATTTCAATTAATTTAAATTTAGATTTGTATAATTACATGCAGCTGGTGGCTATTACATTGTCCAAGGCCATGAACAGGACTGCTAGGTCAAATGATAAATGTATGTTTAATTTTATAGTATGCTAACATAGTATTTTTTAAAGTGATTATATCATGGTATTTCCGCTAGCAAAACATGATAATTCTAATTACTCCATATTCTTGCCAACACTTTTCAGCTTTAGTTAATTTAGTAGCTGGTTTTAAAAAGTATTAGTGAAATAACAGGTGTTTGGAGATATCTTTTCATGAGTTTAATGCCTATTTGTATATCTGCACAAATATGTTACCTCTCTTTTATTGGGTCATTTACCTTATTATGCAGATGTAAGAGTTCTTTATGTATTCTGGGTGCAAACCCTTTGTAATATTTATGTTCTGCAAATATTTACCACCAAATGTAGCTCATAAGCAAAATGAAATGTGTCTTTTGAAGAGCATGAGGGTAAATTTTATGTACCAACTTGACTGAGACACAGTGCCCAGATAGTGAGTCAAACACTATTCAGGATATTTCCATGAAGGTGTTTTTTGGATGAGATTAAAATTTAAGTGAGTGTACTTAAAGTGAACAGATTATCCTGCCTAATGTGAGTAAACCTTATAGAGGCCTTAATAGACCAAAGACCAACCTCCCATCAATGTATTAGTTAAGGTTTTCCAGAGAAACAGAATCCAACAGGACTTTATATATATAAAATAGAAATTGTCTCACATGGTTATAGAGACCCAAAAGTCCCACAGTATGCCATCTGAAGCTAGAAAACTAGGAAAGCCTGTAATGTAATTCTCAGTCCAAAGGCCTGAGCATAAGAGGCCACTGGTGTAAGTTCCTTTCCAAGTTCAAAATCCCCCAAACCAGGAGCATCCATATTTGAGGGCAGGAGAAGATGGGTGTCCCAGCTCGACAGAGAGAGTGAATTCATCTTTCTTCCATGGTTTTGTTCTATGTGGGGCCTCAATGGATTGAATGGTGCCCACCCACGTTAGTGATGGTGGACCTTCTTTACTCAGTCTGCTGACTGGAATGCTAGTCTCTTCCAGAAACATCCACAGATACACCAGAAATAATATTTTACCAGCTATCTGGGCATCCCTTAGCTCAATCAAGTTGACACAACATTAACTATCACACTGAGCAAGAAGGAATTTTGCCAGCAGACTGCGTTTGAGCAGGCTGCGACTCTTCTCTGGGTCTTCAACTGGCAGGCCTATACTGCAAATTGTGGATTTGCGAAGCCTCCACAATTGCATGAGTGAATTTCTTAAAATAAATCTGTATTTCGTTTTTCCCTCTGTCTCTCTTTATTTCTCTCTCTCTCTCTCTCTCTCTCTCACACACACACACACACACACACACACACACACACCATTGCTTCTGTTTCTCAGGAGAGCCCTAACTAATACAAAGGGTAAATATTTCTGATTTTGAAGAAGTTTATTTTATGCATTGTTTTATTCTTTTCTAGATTATATTTTTGTGTTTTGTTTATGAAAACTTTCCTTACTAAATGTCACCAAGATTTTCTCCTTGGATTTTTTTCTAGTAGTTTTATGACTTTGTCTGTCATATTTAAGTTTATGATCCATTTTGAGTTAATTTTTATTTGTGGAAGAGGTGGGCTGGCATTACTATTACAGTTAATTATAGACTTTTTTTTGGTAGATTCCTAAAGAACTTATACATATTTGAGCATATCACTGCAATTTAAAAACTGTACTTCTCCCTTCCAAATCTTTATGGCTTTTATTTATTTTTCTTGCCTTATTACACTGGGTTAGCACCTTCAGTCTAATTTTGAATGGAAGTTTTGAAAGTAGCCAATCTTGCCCTGATCCTGATCTTAAATAGAAATCACTAAACCTTTTGGTGTTGGGCATAATGTTAGTTGTGGTTCTTATCCTAGATGCCTTTAATCAGTTTTAGGAAATTCCCTTGTATTCTTAGCTTACTCAGAGGCTTTATCATGAATAAGCATTGAATATTTACAAGTGCTTTTTTTGTATCTATTGCAACAGTTAACATGATTTTTCTTTTAATCTGTTAACATGGTGACTTACATTAATTTTAAGTGTTGGAAAACCTTAATTTCTGAAATAAACCTAACAGTGATGGTTAATTTTAGATATCAGTGTGACTGGATTAGGACATACTGAGATAACTGGTAAAGCATTTATTGCTGGTTGTGATTGTGAGGGTGTTTCCGGAAGAGCCTGACATTTGAATCGGCGCTCTCAGGAAGAAAGATTCACCTTCAGTGTGGGCAACCATCTAATTGGCCGGGCACCTGGCTAGAACAAAAAGGCAGAGGGAAAAAGTTGAGTTTTCTCTCTCTCTCCTAGAGCTGAGACAACCTTTTCCCCCTGACCTTGAACATCAGAGCTCCAGGTTCTCCGGCCTTTGAGCTCCTGAACTGACATTTTACCCCAGTCCCTTCCACCCAGCCCATTTTCAAGCATTTAGCCTCAGACTGGGAATTACACTATTGGCCAATTCCCCTAATAAGTTCCTGCCCACATATCTGTATCTCTCCCTCTATCGTCCTGATCTGTCTCTGTGGAGAACCCTGACTAATACACATGGTCATGAGGCCTTGACCTTTTACATATTGTTGTTTACAATGTCTAAAACTGTGTGATATATATTTTTTGTATCTGTGTTCATGAAGAATAAGCATTTGTATCTTTGTTTTCTTAAGATATCTTTGACTGGTTTCAATATCATAAGTCAAATCAAATGAGTTGTCAACCATTCTGTCATCTATGTAATATTTTCTTAAACAGTTTGTGCCAGATTGAAAGAATAAAGCCGTATAGCCATGCCAAATAATGCCATGTCAAATTTTTTGGGGGGGAAGCTTTTAGTTTCTAATTGGATTTCTTTAATTGGTATAATATTTTGTACTTTTTTATTTTTATGGGGGAGCAGCCGTTTTGGTAAATTTTGACTTGAGGAATGAGTTCATTGTACCTTGGTTGTCAAGTGTATTGAAATTAACTTATTCATAATACTCCCATATTATCATTTTATTTATTTAATTTTAATTTTTTAGAGACAGCATCTCGCTCTGTCACCCAGGCTGGAGTACAGTGGTGTGATCTTGGCTCACTGCAACCCCTGCCTCTGGGATAGAAGTGATCCTCCCACCTCAGCCCCCCGAGTAGCTGGGACTAGAGGTGCATGCCACCATACTCGGTTAATTTTTGTGTTTTTTGTAGTGATAGGGTCTTACTATGTTGCCCAGGCTGGTCTTGAACTCCTGGGCTCCTTGAACATGGCTCTGCCTCCCAAAATGCTGGGATTACAGGCATGAGCCACTATGCATGGCCTACATTATCACTTTAATGTACAAAAGACAGGTAGGTATTTTCCTTCTTTTATCCTTGATATCACCAGTTTTCTTTTTTCATTATTTCTATTAGTTTAGCTAGAGGAAATTTTAGCAATCCTTTCAAAGAACAGCTTTTGATTTCATTAACTCTCTATTGTTTTTCTACGTCATTGAATTCTGCCCTTTCTTTATTATGTCTTGCCTTCAACTTACTTTGGGTATAGTTTTTTTTTGTTGTTGTTTTTGGTTTTTTGTTTTTTTTTTTTCTAATTTTTTAAGGTGAGAATTCAGATAATCCATTTTTACTTATTTCTTTTATCCTTAACATTTCCTCCTTTGGTGCAGGCGGTAGACTAAAACCTCACAAGCCAAGGCCTGGGCACAGGAACGCTCACCCCAGCTCTACCCAGCAGGGACAATAACAACCCAAACCAATCATTTTGAACCTGCCTTAGAGGTCTGCCCTGCTCTCCCCAGAGGCCTGAGTTATGTAGGTGATAAGCCTTTTCACACCCTTTTGGTAGATGTGCATGTATGCCTTTATCTGTCTTGACATCCAAGCCAACTTTTGGATAGTGGAGGGGTGATGATCACAGTGGTTAGACACCGCAGCTTTCCCATGCTTGCCGTTTCCATGATAGATGTTTTCCCTGTACCTACTTTCATTTTTATCTCTTTATATTTGAAGCATGACTTTTGTAAACATCTTGTAATTGGGATTAGTTTTTACATTCGTTTCGTTAACCTCAACTTTAGCTATTGTCCATTGACATCTAATGTAATTTTTCAGATACTTGGTGTGGAGTCTACTATTTTATTATTTGGCGTTGACTTATCTCCTCTGGTTTTTGTTCCTCAATTTCTCCTTTGTTAATGAAGACTAAGCTCTGATTTTTTGTCTTGCCCAAATTCCTATCTAAGGGATCTAGGAAGTCATGCTCTAATAACCATAAATTCTCATCAGATAGTTTTTATTTAAGCCTGTATATTGTGACTTGCTTTACAACCTGACTCTGGCATAACATTATGAGACAAGAAAGAAAACCAAAATATTTTATGCCAAAACATATTTCTTTGCCATATCTTGAAATGACCGTACAAAGCTGTCCTTTGTGAGAGAAAAACTGCATCTGTAAAGAATCACTATTAACATAGCTAGAATTTTTTTTCTTCCAGGCCCTCCCATTCCTAAAGAGATTAACTAAAAGTCTAACACCTTTTTAAGATCGGAATAGGAAACATTTGTCATCTATTGTCTCTAAGGGTAGCCACTATAAAACTTCCAAAGAACCTTGGTCTCCACCATCTTTTATCTTAACCTGAACATATCCTTTTTATGGATTCCAGGTCTTTAGACAAAGTCAACCAATTGTCAATGAGAAAATGTTTAAATTCACCTATAGCCTGGAAACACTACCTCTCCTTCGAGTTGTCCCGCCTTTCGGGACCAAATCAACGTATTTCTTAAATGTATTTGATTCATGTCTCATGCCTCCCTAAAATGTATAAAACCAAGCTGCACCTGACCACCTTGGGCGTATGTTCTCTGGACCTCCTGAGTGCTGTGTCACAGGTCATTGTCACACATATTTGGCTCAAAATCTCTTCAAATGTTTTACAGAGTTTGACTCTTTTCATTGACACTGACTTTTGCCAAATTAATTAAATCTTTTTAGAATTCTATTTTAATTTTTCTTTTAGCTAGACTTCTTGTGTGTGTGCCTGTGTGTGTGTGTGTGCGCGTGCTAAGTGGTTGCTCTACAGTATGAAATATACGCCCTTACATTTTTACAGTCTAAGTATTGTTACTATTGTACTAATTCATATGAAATATAAACATTTTGCAACCATATGAGTTCATACCACTCCCTAATTTTTTATAATTGTTAATATTGTTGTACTGGACCGAGCATAGAAAGTCAGCACCAAGACAAAAGTATGCCAAATTGCAGGGTCTTTATTGCCAGCGGCCACGGAGGACTCCCGTCTGTCCAACCCATGGCCCCGAAAGGGGCATGCGAAGACCCTTTATACCCGTAAAAATCGCCTTGGGCGTGAGGGAGGGGAGCGAGGGGTGGCAGTGAGGGGCTCCGGACATTCTGAGGGCCAGGGCCCTTTTTGACATTCTGGTTGTTACTTAGGTGATTCACAAAAGTCAAGATTAGCATTTGTTTACACATTGTCTGGGTAGGGTGGCGATTATAGTCCTTAATTGCTCATTCACATTTGGGTTGTAGAGAGCAGTTTAAACAGAAAGCTGAGGTATGGTTGAGGTATGCAGTTTTATGGGGCTTTTTACTATGTCACAATATGATATGATATGATATATGGTATCACATACTCTAGGTTATATATTTCATAACAAAATACTATAATTTTGCTTGAAACATATAATGTATATAAAAATGAAGAGGAAAAATAGGAAAATCATTCCTTCTCTCTCTTTTTTTTTAAAAATTAACTTGGACATTTGCCATTTCTAAGAATCTTCCTTTCAGTTCCATTCTGCCAACTTGAGTTCCTGTCTGGTATCATTTCCATGCAGCCTAAAGGATTTTATTTATCATCTCTTATAAATCAGATCTCTTGAAAAATAATACTCTCAGTTTTCTCTTATCTGCAATGTCTTTATTTTCCCTTCATTTTTGAAGGATAACTTCACTAGAGATAGAATTCTGGGTATTTTTTTTTTCTTTTTGCACTTTATAGTTATTCTACTCTCTTCTGACCTCATGGATTCTTATAAGAAATCAGCTAAAATGTGCTCATTCTTCCACTGTTTGTAACATTTCATTTCATTTTCCCTTGCTGCTTTATTTTTGCTTTTAACAGTTGACTAATGGGAAAATCTGAGAAGCCAAGCAGGTACAACCCCTGCAGATGGAACAAAAAGGGAGGACTGCAGGGAGATCAATGGGAGACTCTTGCCTCTGTGCAACTGCTTTCTCTCTCTGTGAACATCCAAGAGTCTGGTGGAGTGCCTGGCATTGCTCTTGATCCATAAGATAGAAAGTGAACAGATGAAATGGACATAGAACAGAGGAGAGAGGATAATCTGAGAACTGCTGGACACTTTGCTTCTGTTTGTTGCTGTATCAGACCCACTATGATTTTCTGAGAGCAATGACTTATCTTCTCCAAATCTCACTGAAGATTAATGAGGAACAATGAATGTTTTCAAGCACATGTGAAGATATTTTTTTATAGATTTTGTTCTGGTTTCATTGTGGAGAATGGCTTACGGAGATGGGAGGTGGGGACATAAGAGCTCCATCACCCCTGTGCAGGCAACAGCTGATAATAGTGAGGACAAGGATTGCAACAGGGTAGGTTGTTATGAAGTCAATGTAATTAAGGCACACGCTGAAGGTAGATCCAAAAGAACTTTGAGGTAGATTAGATGTGATGGAAAAATAGGAGAGATGAATCAAGGATGATTCCAGAAAAAACACAGGGAAATGCTCTAGATAGAAACACTGAAAACAGAGCTGATTGGGAGACAGGGTAGAGAAAGAATTGATTTGAGGGCATATACTTAAGGTTCTTGCATTGCTATCATGCAGAAATATGCACTGAACAGTTGGAGGTGTGTGGCAGGATCTAAGGACACGTACTGAGATGGAGATACAGATTTCAGAGTCAACGAAAACTGATGATAACTGAAGATCTGTTATGGATAAAATATCCCAGAGAAGTGAGAACAAAAGACTAGGATAGGAATTATGGCATGAGTACAGGAGCCCACTAGTGGGCCTGAGATGGAGAGCTGTCTTCCCTACAACCACACAGATGGATTGTTAGTGATGGTAGAGATTTTCAAGTCATATTCTGATTGTTTCACGGAATCCTTGCTGCGTTACAGATAGTGATGCAATTGGTAGGTTCACCTTTTATTAGGTTTATATTTTCTGTTCCATTTTTTGTTCCAGTAAAAAAGTGAAGCATCCTATTAATAAAGATATGATGTATGTTTCACTACTCTGGATGACCATCAACCTAACAGACAAATGAAATGTCAAGATATCTCTCTGGGTATTTCTAATTACAGGATTCGATTTATGATGTAAATTGTACTTGACAGCTTTTTCCCAACTGGAGTCTTACTTTAAATTGCTATCAATTTAGCAGTGAAAATGAGACACATAATTGTAAAAGAAAATTACAAATGACTACCTGCTTAGACAGCCACGGTTTTTAACTTCCACATCCTGGTAGTTTAGGTGGTAAATCTTATTAACCACATCTCCAGTTATATGCTTACTAAATACAAGTAATCTTACTTGGACATTAAAAATTGAGTTATTTAAATTTCATACTTTGAAACAAAGGCCACATCATACTTGATACATTCACCTGCCACTGATCAGCCTTAAGTGGCTGCTTAAAGAGATTTTCATTTTTATCTTGCATATTATAATTAAAGTTCCTGATAAGCAATTATCAGGATTCACTAAATTAAAGATTCCTTTGTCTCTCTGGAGAATTACTTTTCAGGGAATTTCACTAAACTATGGTACTCTTATCTTTTCTCCTTTTAATAATAATCATTCTATTATTTTAAAAAAAAAGTTCTCAAATACAACCATCCAATGGGTTTTTCTGCCTCTGTGGAATCTTTGACATAAAAATTAATATTCAGAAATTCAAATTAATTTAGATACAATGTGGCATAATTACCTTTAAGCAACACATTTTCACTGGCAAAATCATTTAAATGTATATAAATTGACAGCACTTGTTACAATGCAAAAATGCTATAATCAATACAATTTGTATAAGATATAAATGTTTATCATCTATCATTTTGTGTAGGTAGAGTAGTTGTCTTTATGTTCCTATGAATGTAACAGTCTGCTGATGCACTGTATTTTATTGTATAAATTTTCTGGGTAAGCATCAATAGAAACAAAGTGCTTTTGTTCAGCATGTTTTGCTTGGCTTGCATATTACTTCACCGAAAACAAATTGTATGTTTCTTTCCAGTTCACTACTGACCCACCCAGTCTATGTCTGGTTATTCATTTAATTTACTGAACTTTACCCTTGTTCAGCATTTGGATTTGTAATTTTTGCAATGATTTACCTATGTGGGACTTTCTCAATGCCTGCTATTTTTCAAAATTAGTTATTAATTATTAATATGTCCACACCTAAATCCTATTAACAGAGCCTCCTTCTGAATGTATTAGTTATTTCAGCTTATATGTTAAGGTCGTGTGTAGCAAACTAGCCAGGAAAAGGCTCAGCTAATTCCACATCCTTTAAAGAGAAGTGCTTATTAGTCTGTACATGCCATGCATGAAAATGTGTATTGAAATCCTTATTAGGACTAACCTCAATCCAGCCTTTTCAATCATAGTCATAAATAAAAGAATAAATTGAAAATGCTGATAAACTTAGGTAGGTGTTGACATTGGAATGAAAATTTTATGTAACTTATTTTATGGCTTACTGTAGGTTTGTACAACAATTTATAGAGTGTAGAGACAGGCTTATGTTAATATTATGTTCCTTATTAATTATTGGCCCACTCTGACTTATGGGTACTCTGTAGTGATTTGATTCTACTTTATTTTTGATATCCAACTACAATTAATCCACTTTGGGGTGTCCCATGTTGTTTTGTGTCCTAACTAAACTGGGCCAGCATTGTCTCTTCTTGGTGAAGACAGCTTTATTTACTGTTTGCAGAGATTTCTCATGCTATGCATGCATAGTTACCTAAAAATATGGTTTTTTAGCGTTGCTTCTTCTTTAACGATGTTATTTCAAAGCCATCATTAAATTCCTGAAGCCAGGTACACACTGCCTTGAAGGATCTCTTTTTGTAGGCTTTGTTCTACTGCTTTCCTCTTCACCAGTCTCTCCCTCCTGTTCCCACCATGACGGGGTCCTGGCTGTGAATTAGATTTAAATTTGCTCCTCTTATAGGAGAAATAATTCAAGGTGGGGTTAAAGCTGAAAAAGATCTCGTAGATTCTACGGCACATTCAAATATTCATTCTGGTTCTAGCCATTTGGGGTTTATTCGTGTCTGGAATTAAGTAGACTTCAGTTATTGTATTTGAGGTACTTTTAAACTATTTCTTTAATATATCAATGAATAACTGCACTTGGAGTGTCAAGTGCCACTTCTATTAGGTTGGATTTATTTAGTAGCAAAATTAAAACCATCTTCAAGCTCAGAAAATCTAACTCTATTTAGAGATAATGCATGGTAGGACTGGCGAGAAAGGTGACAGATTGAAGTTAAATTTAGCTTATTGGTTTATTTGCTGGAGATATATATTTTAAATATATGCTAAATATGGTCTGGGGGGCCTCCACATCTGGGTCACGCAAATATTGGTGGTGGACGGATGTGGTGATGAATGTGCAGGACATGAGTGCCAGATCCTCAGTGGGTCTGGCTGGCTATAGAAGTCAGAAATGGGAAACAAAACCCACAGTGTCAGTGATACAAACCACATCTGGTTATCACTTTTGAGTTTGGATCTGCCAAATCAGAGGAGGTCAGTGAGGTCATGGGTGGTGGAAGGCAGATATAAAGACCAGGGTTGATCTCCAAAAAGGAAGGTATATAGCTGGAATCTGTCAATGGTGGCTTTTGAACTATGTGGCTTAAGGTTACCCAATATCACTGTAAACAAATCTGCCTTGAAAGGGAACCGTCTGGTTTGGCTAGGCTCTGGCTCACATTTCCACCAGCCTAGGTTTTCTTGAGGTTCTCCCTGGGTTCTCCTCTTGTAGGGGGATGGAGGGCACGTCTCTTATTGCAAGTAGCAACTGAGAGCATGTTGATTTCTTGGGGATTAAAGCACACACTAGGCTTCTGGACATGGATTTCACTCAGATAATTGGGTAGCAAATACACACCCACTCTTTTTGAATAGAAACAAATTAACTATTATAGTAACCAAATATTACAAGTGACAGCTAAGAAAACAGGCTGTGGACTTGACCAACATGGAGAAATCCCGTCTCTACTAAAAAGACATAATTAGCCAGGCGTGGTGATGCATCCCCGTAGTCCCAGCTGCTTGGGAGGCTAAGACAGGAGAATGGCTTGAACCCAGGAGGCAGAGGCTGCGGTAAGCCGAGATCACGCTATTGCACTCCAGCCTCGGCAACAGGAGCAAACTCCGTCTCAAAAAAAAAGAAAATAGGCTATGGAGCCAGACAGACAAACTCAAAGGGGTGTTCCTTTCACACACTGCTGTGTAACAGGGAAAGTTACTTAATCACTTTGAGTCTTAAAATGATGTCTGGGAGAATTTTCCAGACTCCTAAACCAGGCTAGGTAGTTTTTGTGTCTGCTTTTTTGGAATCTCCTACTAACAGTACATGCAAAGCCATTGCAGCAGCAACAACAATATACAAATTTAAAAGTACCTGCACAACATATCTCTTCACTGATAAACGTGAACCCCAAGAACCCCTTAGGCCCCTTAGAAGGTAGCGCCATGCTTAGTATGTGGAATTTTTTAATTAACTGACTAAATCTTTCCTATCTTTGAATTAGAATTAATATATTTACCTAAAAGATTGTGAGAACCAAGTAACAGAGTATGTTAATCACAGTACAGCCCCTGGTTCTTAGTAGATGTTGGATATGTGGTAATTTCCTTTCTCTGAAGGAATTATATACAGAATTGACAACATACTTTTACTGTATTTATAGTGTTTTTTAAAAAATGTTATTTATTTTAAAGAAATATTTTCGTGGTATGCTTTCCTAAACAGTGATTTAATGAATTCCTGACTTAAAATTCTACCTATCTGGATTTGGCAATAACACTAACTGAATTTAACACACATGATTTTTTCTGCTAATGCTGCATTCTCTAAGCTAGTTTAGAAGCATACATTTGGAACAGGCATATCCTCTTCATAACAGAATCTATTATTTGTCTCTCAGTTTCTGTAAACCTCATATGTTTTTCTGTCCTCTCAGGCAGAATACCCTTCAGCTTAAAGGTTAGCTTCACATTTCCTATAGACATAATGCACTAACATGCAGCGTAGTTCTTCCCTCCCTCGTTTAAACACATCGCACAGAGCTTAATCCATAACACAGTTTTTCATTATAACAGAAAAACGTTAACATTTTATAATAGTTGTGTCACACAGGAGAAACCCTCCTGAAGGAATGGTTTTGTAAATAGCATTGATGAAACCAAAGCAATGTCGAGTTGGTATATTCGGCCCGTTGAAATCTGTTCTCTGTCTCTGTCTCTGTTAGTGGCACTGAACACCACATTATAGAGTTGCTTGAAGAGCTTTAGCATAAACTCACTCTTGGAGTTGTTTCTAAATCAGCCTCATTTAAAAAATGGTCTGTTGCATGTAGGGGATAGGGTGGGATGGAATTTTTCTCCTATATACCTGTCTTTGACATTATAAACATTTTTTACTCCATTTAAGGATCTTTTCATGCCTCTTTTAGGGAATGAGCTGAAAGAATTTCACTTCCTATTAGTGGCTTTTGGTTTGTGAATGTTTTTTAGACTTAGGATTAAAGAACGTCCCTTTATTTAACGTATTTCATAAATTTCTCATATGAGTCTATGTTAACAGTGTTTGTAATTTTTATAAACATCATTGCTGTTTCCTTGTAGATTTTCTCCTTACAGACAGAAAAGTTTCTTTTTCATAGTCTTTTGGTTTTCAATGCAGCAAAAATCCTGATACTTTGTGATTGTAGTTTCCATCTTTGTATGTCTGTTTGTTCCATTAAACTGTGTGGATGCCTAGCCATCCATATGACTTATGGTATTCCATTCCCAAAGATAAATTAGACTATGAATTTCTCTTAGATCAGCCTTTAAAAGAGCATTCTGAATGGTGGATAATTCACTCAGGCTAGCTGCTATGTTCTTTCTTTCCAGAACAAACATGTATATGATGATCAGTTGGCCTCAGGAATTTCTAAGCTGTGGCGTATACCTTAGGAAGTGCTTTTTGCATGTGTTTTCACTTAAATTAACTAGTTTGTACTTAATATAGGAAACATTATTGAAGCAAAGGGTAGAATTGAATTGAGTTGTCTATTACTCATCTTTATCTTCTGTTTAAAGCTCTAGTCATTTGCTGACAACACTGAAGGGCCCCATATGTGTTCTTTCTGACCAAGTGTGTGCATAATGGTTATGTGAAGATTAGCAATTAGCTCGTTACAGCTAAACACTGAGATTTCAAATGGATTTTATATGCGTATGTTTTCTTATGAGACCATGCATAAATAGTTTTCATCTTGTCTTGAAGTGATCCTGGGCTGGAGTGCTTATACTTAAATTCAGATGATGCACAAAAGCCTTTGGCTTGAGTCCCGTATTTTATCGGTGAAAAGACGTGGGCTCCAACAGATGACACGAGAAGTCCACAGGCACACGGGTGGTTATTGTGGACCTTGGACTAGAGGCATTGATACCTGTGGTGACATTGTAGGTTTGAACTTGTATCAACTCGGGCCTAAAATTTAAAAATAATATTGCTTTAAGAAAATAATATCCCAGCTTTAAAAGAATTTTGTTAACACTTCAAATTAGGGAACCTATTAATACTCAGAAAAGAAATAATGCTGGAACGAGTCTGAGGTATTATTTTCCCCCCTCAATGAGGTGCCATTTTTTTTGTTTTGTTTAATTTTTTTATTTTTAAAAAAAGTTTTATAAATGCTCAAAAAGTATTTAAAAAGGAGGTCATTTTATGGTTTTGATGCAGGCCTACTCTTAGTTTAAGGAAAAATTAATTGGTTAGTACTCAGAAAACAAATATACTTAAAAAGAAAATGAAAATGCGTAGGTATGAAAACACACATGTACACGTGTATGCATATATACCCTCATACGTATACGTTTACATTTTACTTACATATCTATTTATATACGTGAATTACTGCTGGGTAAAAATAAAGTTTCCTAAAGTTATTTTGGTACTAAACATATGTGGCTTTATTTGTAGAAATTTAAATTAATGCTGTGATATATTGCAAAGTTATATTGAATTAGATTTATGTTGAAGAAAATTATATTGAATTAAGAGAAGAAATGTTATGATTCATTCATTTTTGCTAATATTTATTTTAGGTGATAGAATATTATTTTTTATTAATGTTTTTCCTAGAGCATCATAAAAACAGATCTCTGACTATCATTCAAAATATCATAGAAAAACATTCTGGTCTTCGTATTATACTTTCTTAAAGAATAAAGAATATTATACACTATTTTTTCCCCAATGCATTACTAATTGGAACTGGAAGAGACAAAAAAGAACATTTACTAAATTTTAAAATTCTAATAAATTTTTTCATGTATCTTTTGCGACCAAGTGTCTATACATATCTGTGCAGTGATTAAACTGATACATTTTCATTGTTTTTTGCTTTGCAATTGACAATCCTATTCATAGGTATTTGTACATTAAGATACAGCTAAAAATGATGTTTCAATTCAATTGAAAAGCTCTCATACTTTTTACTTAACTTTCTTATGCTTTATTTTGTTAATTTGTATTTTCTCTCTTACTGTTATTGTACAGTGCCTTTCTCTGTTCAACTTGAGTATTGTCAACTAAGGATGGTCTTCTTTGACTTCCAGACTCTTCTGTTATATATTCTGACCATATACTGTACTTCTTGTGACATCCACTGCAAGTACAATTTATTTACAATTTATTTATTCATTTTTCTTGGTATAGTCTGTAAGTTCTATGAAAGGATCTTTCTTTTTACCACTTGATCCCTATACTCTAGGACAGTACCTGGCACGTAGCAGACATTCAGTAAATTACTGAACAGGATAAGTGGACCCAAAATGAAGGAATTCATTTCCATAATGCATGTGGTAAATCACATATCTTGGAATTCCACATCTACGATCTCACCATTGAGAATATTGTTTCATTGTCAAGAATTAGATGCTAATCATTCTTATCAATCAATACTGACCCGATAAAGAAGATACCCTGAATAAGTAGAACTTCTCTTGATCTTCCATGGACTATTAAAAAAATTTGAGAGGAATTAATTGAGGCATATACAATCACGTGGAACACTTATGCCTAAAATGGCATAAGTGTTTCAAAAAATTTAAATGAGTGACAACAAATTCCTGTTATTAAAAACCCTCCCCCTCCAAACATTAAGAGGGTTCAAAGGAAAAGGTGCAATTATGGTGAGTTCCTTGGGCCTGACTTTGAATCACGAGATGATTCAGGTAAGCTGTATGCTTACCTGGTCTGTAATGAAAGCAAAATGAGTCAGATTCATTTCACCCAGGCCATCCAGAATTAAATGATAAGGGAGACGAGAGAATTTCATTGCTGGTTTTAATTTTAGGAAATATAATGCACTTTGGGTTTTGGCTCAGGGATGAAGAAGGCTGAAAACGTACTATTCCCACTTTAACAGAAAAACAACTGGAAAAACTGCAAATTAAAGACTTTTTTTTTTGAACCCATAAGAGAACAGGAATTGCAGAGCAAACAACGAACCTGTAACCTGGAAAGAGGTGCCTTAGGAGGAAATACAGGACTCTAGCACTTGCTTGCCTCAGGGCAGCCATTATCAAACACCAGTTAAGCCATTGAGAAGATTTGTCAAGAATTGCTAAGCAAATTGCTTAAGGACAAATGTGAGACACTGAAACTCCTTCATGTTAATCACAGATGCGCTCTCACTCCCTTGTAGGTTTTTCCTCCAGTGACTCCATCAGATCCTCACTGGGAAGATCAGGGAGAATCCAGAGACAGCTCCCTTTGGTATTGGGTGGCTGAGGGAACAGCCGCCACTACCAAGATGTACCCAGACTCATGTCCCCTATCTCCTCTATGGAGCAGAAGTTCTAATTGCCCCCCCACCTGTGCTGGGCATGAAAACTATCTCCAGGCAGTAAGCTGGAGCAATCACAGGCCTCATGCTGTTAGCTTTCATGGGTCACTGGCCTCCTTTGCTTGATGGTGATTATCTTGAAAACCATTATTATGTATATTTCTGGCTGGTTGTTTCAGGCATAAGAGTAAATTGGTCTCCTTTAGTTCACGTTGACTAGTCACAGTTTTGTCACCAAATGAGTGAGTTTTAGGACCAAATTTACAACAATAAAACCCCCAAAATTCCCTATAGCATTTTGTGTTTTAGAATTGTAAATAAAGTATTGTGAACATGTACGTGCAGTCCTCACTTGGCCTAAAGCACAGATTATAAACTCCTGAAGTGCAGAGTCAATTCTTGTACTGAAGATGTTCTGATATCCTTATTTCTTATAATTATACTTTTACATCTTGGAATCTCTACAAGGTACATTTGTTATTATTATTTCCTCTCTAAGAAATTGTCCTATATAAATCAGACTTTTTTTTTCACTGAAGGCATTAACAATAAATGGATGACATTTTCCCAGACATGTCTCACTCCTACTTTATAATCCTGTTATATATTTTAATAAGGGAGATTTGTTGAAGGGTTATTAAATTGATTTCTTGAACTGATTCAGGGAATAATTTCCGGAACTAGTTTAGGAAAACTTTTTCAAGTTTTTCAAAAATGCAAGATTGAATCATGGAATTTTCAGGGTCGTTGCTAGTCAAGGTCTTTACCATGGAACAAAATCCTAAAGGAACATTACAATTTTTAAGTCACTTTGTTCAATATGACAGCTTTGTTTCGGAATGGCTCTTCCTTTAATTGCTCTAATTCTCATGAAAGTAAAAAACTATATTTTATTCGTTCTTCCTTTAAGGCAATTACCAGTTCAATTTTCCTTATCTCCTGTTTTGTGTTCCTAGTCTAATACTTTTTCAAGGCACATATTTTATATTAATTCAAGAGAATGTTCTCTCAATTTGTACTTTATAATTAGAAATATTTGGTGTTTTATTTTTATTGATATGTACATCTCCCAAACTGGACAACAAAGTGCCCTAGGACATCACGGCAAACTCACAGAGCACTGTGAGATATCCTAAAATTCTAAGAATCACAGGCCAGGCAAGATGGCTTATGCCTGTAATCCCAGCACTTTGGGAGGCCGAGATGGGTGGATCATGCAGTCAGGAGATTGAGACCATCCTGGCCAACATGGTGAAACCCTGTTTCTACTAAAAATACAAAAAATTAGCTGAGCGTGCTGGTGTGCACCTATTGTCCCAGCTACTTGGGACGCTGAGGCAGGGGAATCCCTTGAACCTGGCAGGTGGAGATTGCAGTGAGCCAAGATCATGCCACTGCCCTCCAGCCTGGCAACAGAGTGAGAATCTGTCAGAAAGAAAGAAAGAGAGAAAGAAAGGAAAGAAAGAAAGACATCACAGAATCAGTAACACCAGACACGTTGGACACTAAGTGAACCACTGGCTTGAGTTAGTTCAGAATTCCAACTTTAGCACATGTCGTATTCATTTCAAGTGGAACATATCTTTGCAAAACTGTTTTTAGGCAATTGCTGTGATAAAGAGCAAGAATCGTGCAAAAAAATGAAGTGGAATACGAAATGAGGGGCTGGCATTTAGTCCGATTCTGAGATTTGTGGGATGTGGATGCCCAGCAAATACTCATGTCCCATAAATCATTACGTTCCATCAAGAGTGAAAATTAAATAATTCTATCTCATATGCATTATTTTTAACAATGTGTAATGTTAGGGCTATTATAAAGTTGTTTGCTTTATCTGTTTTATAAGATAAATGGGCACATGTTTGTGGTACTGTGAAACAATGAAAGACCCTAAGGTGCCGTGAAATGAGACTGTATTGGCACCTCTGTATCAAAACCCTCACTCAACTGGGCATAGTAGTAAGAGTCATAACAATGAAAATAAAACTATCTGTAAGTGAGCATCTTCATACCAGGAGTAGTATACATGTTATTTTAATGCATACTGTGAAACTATAATATTAAAATTATCTTAAGACTGAGAAAATGGAACATCCCTCCCATTTTTATCTGCATAGCTATGAGGTAGGTGGCAGTTCTAAGTTTTAAATCAATGTCTAGAAAAGACAAACATATTCTACTATGATCATTATGACAATTAAACAGAGTATAATCATTGACCAGGTCTACATTAATTTGAGGTTTCAAAATTTAATTTTTAGTTTAATTTATTTTTTATTTTTATTTATTTATTTTTGAGTTGGATTCTCACTCTGTCATCAGTCTGGACTGCAATGGCGTGATCTTGGTTCACTGCAGCCTCTGGCTCTGGCTCCCGAGTTCAAGCCATTCTCCTGCCTCAGCCTCCTTTAGTAGCTGGGACCACAGGCATGCACCACCATGCCCAGCTAATTTTTGTATTTTTGGTAGAGACACGATTTCACCATTTTGGCCGGGCTAGTCTCGAACTCCTGAACTCATGATCCACCTGCCTCAACCTCCCAAAGTGCTGGGTGAATTTAATTTAAAAAAAATTATCTGTTAAAAGTGAAAGAGAATGAAACAGAAAATATTTTTGAGCTCTAAGATTCTATACTACATAGATACCTATTTATCCACTTCAATTTCACAAGATCTTTTATCATTTTGAATTTATTATTACCTCTGCTTTTTACACAGTCTCATAATTGATGTTAGTTTGTGTAAGAATCAACAAATTAAGCCACGTTAAATTTAAAGCCAGTAGCTATTATGTACATCTATGTAATGAGTGTAAAAAAGATTTGAAGCAGTTAAATGTGATAGAAATGAAAATATAAAAATCTTTGTTATACAAATCAAATGAAAGCAACTGTGCTAATTTGAATTATGAAACTAATACAATAATCTTAATGGAAAAACAGAATTACAGATTTTATTAGGAAAAGTTACTTTCATTACCTTCAAATACATTTTTCAGCTTATAATAGGCTATTATTGTATTAGCGAATTCAGGAGCTTTACTTCTTAAAGTGAACTAAATTGAAAGTTTTTGAAAACTAAATTAGATTTTGCCAAATATGTCTAACTTAGATTTTGCCAAATAAAAAAAAAAAATCTTTTTATAATGAGATTATCCAAAAACTACTCTGATTTCTTATGCTGTGTTCCAAGCTCAATGTTTTAATGATTAAATAAAATGAATTATAAAACACAAGACAGTTCATTAAATTTAGTTTTCTTGAGAAGAAATCAAAGAAAAGGAATATGCACTGATGTTCGCTCATTTTTTGGGATTAAAAATAATGTATAATTACAAAGAGTAAAACAAAAAGGCTATAAATATAAAAGTTAAGGAGATTGACAAAAAATTACACTTTTTTCACCAGCACTTTAATCAAGATAGAGAACATTGTTATCACCATAGACTTTCCATAGTTCTTAATTCCAAACATTCTGCTTTTCTTTGAGAACCAACAACTATTCTAATTTCTACTCAGGTAGATTTATTTTGCCATCTAGACCTTTGTAAATGGAATCATATAGCACATTCATGATTGTAACTGAATTTTTTACTCAACACAATAATTTTGAGATTCAGCTATGCTATTGCATGCATCATGATTTCATTTATTTTTTTTATTTGAGCAGTAGTTCATTTTATCAATATACTACAATTTTAAAATTCCATAATTTGACATTGAGTGCTAAACAATTATCTAAACATATTTTCCTTTGATTCATGTTAATAATAGTTGCTTCGAAGTCTGTGACTGCTAAATTCACCTTCTGAAACCTTTCAATATCTATTCTGTTGACTGCTTTTGTTACTTGGATATCGTTCTTATTTTTCTCTTTTCCATATCTTGTGATTTTGGGGTAAAAGCCAGACATCGTTAATAATATATTGTAGAAAGTCTGGAATCTGTTTTGCTTATTTAAGAATTACTGATTTGGAGTTTTAGGAGGCAGTTATCTTGGGCCCTACATGTGAAACTTTTCTCCCTGCAGTGTGAAGCAGCTGTTCCAGTTACTACTGCTGTGTAACATATTATCCTAAAACTTAGCAGCTTAAAACAATCATTTTATTATTATCCTACATGATGTGAGTTAGCAATTTGAGAAGATCAAGCTAGGATGGCTTGTTCCTGCTCCACTGGGACTGGTCCTTCACTTGTAAAGACTTAAATATTGAGATGACTTTTTGGCTAAAAGCTGGATTCAGTTAAGGACCACTTACTGCACCTCAGCTGGGATATCTCAAAGACTGATGAAGTACCTATATGTTGACTTTCCAGTTGGTTTAGATTTCTCACATGATAGAAGTCTCAGGGTAATGAAAATTTATTCTGTGGCTGAAACTTTCAAAGGTGATTGCCCCAGCCAACATGGCAGAGGTGCATGCCATTTCTGTCTTAGCTTCAAAAGTCAGGCAGCATCACTGCCACCACAGTCCACAAAGTGAGGCGTAAGTTGGCCAGGATGCAAGCTGAGAGGGTACAGTTCCTATTTCTGGATGGGAAGAAGGTCAAAGTCACATTGTAGAAAAGCATTATGTGAGATATTGCTAGAGCCATGTTTGAAAAAAATATAACCAAGCAACCATCTTTCCTTATAAATTCTAGAGCATATTAAAAATAGTTATACAGTTATTTTAAATCCATGCCTGCTAATTTCAATACCTGGGCTCTTTATAGATTGGTTTTGTGATTTTCTTTTGCATTTTTTCTTTTCTCAACATACTTGTATTCTTTGTATATGTAATTAGATTTGAGTGTATGTAGTACTTTGTGTATACTAATAGAAAAATGTGGAGATTGAAATACACTACCACTTTGCTTTTACATTTTGCATAGTATGTGAGCTTATTCCTTATAAACAGATAAAGTGAGGTGGTTAGCTTTCAGATTTCTCTAAATTTTGAGTTTATTGAGGATCTGGGCTGCAGCTTTAAGAATGTTGATCTATGTAAGTCCTTTTGCTTTACATTCTCAAGTTACTTGCTCTTTTTTTGAGCAAAAATCAGAGGCCAAAGAGAGAAGAATAAATGCAATGCTAATAAAAACATTGTTAGATTTGGGAATCTTTCAGACTCTGGTCCATTCCTGCCTGTTTTTACCATTGCAAATGGCTCTGTTAGTCCTTCTTTGCCTTTTGCAAGCCTTGTGTTTTAGTGACCCTCACGTTTACCCTCCAAAGTTGCCACAACTTGCTGCTAACTTCTGACGGTCTATTTTCTTTCGGAAATTAGTTCACCAAACTTTTTTTTTCTTCATCTATTGCTCTTTGATAGTCCTATTCTTAAAGATTTTTTTTATTTTATGTGAATTTTTCATGATGTTACCATTAAGAGCAACAGTGTTTGCACCATTCTCATCTTAAATCAGAAGAAAAACCTGTTCAGTTTTAATGTGACAAATATTTAAAGAGATGCAAACCTGCAGAAATTAATATATTTCTTCTTGTCAAACTAGGCTTACCCTCTAAATCGCTAGAATTTTTTTTAACTGATTTAGAGAGTAAATAATAGTCTAAAATATTTATTTATTTTTGAAATATTTTAAGTACTTATATAATATGCTTATACACATATACACAAATTACATATGCAAATATGTAATTTGTCTACTTGATAATGAAATTAAAGATTAATTTATTTCATAATATGACTTACCAGAAGAAAAAAATAAAATAATATGTAAGCAGCTGAGTTCGTCTGATGTTATGTAATTATAGGACTGACTGGAAAATACTCATTCAAGATTAAAATAGATTAAAACATACTGGGTAGTTCCTAAAATAGATTTAACATGCAAGATTTATAATTAATTTCATTACAGAACCTAATTTTGTGGAGTTTTGGAAAACCAATGTTCTCAGGAAACACTTTGAGAATTGTTCTACATGAATTTTGAGAATGGAAAAATACTTGTGAGCTGAATCATCAGCAGTAATTCCTCAAGGAAGTTGAACTTCAGGTAGACTTTAAGACTGTAGAAAGTTTGGAAGACATAAAAGAGAGAGGCTATGATAATTCCATTTAGATTTTTTGGGAGACGGAGAAGCTCAGAAGAGGGAGTGTGATGTATGAGTCAGAGCATGGACATGCGGATTTGATTCGCCTGGACTGGATGCCAGTTCTGCCCTTTAACTGGTTTGATGATCCTAACCAATTAAAATCCATTGAGACTTCATTTCTGTTCTGTAAAATTGGTAGTGCCATTCTTCTTCTAAGCTGTTAAGACTGACTAAACAAAACTTAAGTGTAAACTTTGAGCAAACATTAACACACAGATCACTCAATGCATGCTAATTTCCTCCATTTCCAATACATGTTAATTTCCTCCTCTTCCCAATAGAGTAGAGGGAGCAAAATGCGGGAAAATGGAACCTAAACAGGAAGTGGGATTCGTTTCATAATTTTGCTATTTCTTTCTTTAGATCATTTCGGCTGCTGTTACCCATGTCCAGTAAAAACAGTCCACTCATTCTTTTGCTGAATCCTACAGCACTATTTTAATTACATCAGTCTTCTGCCTAGGATTCTTCTAGAGTAAATATCCATGATGCTTGAACTTTAGTGTCTATCCCATATTGGACTTTGCCCATCCACAAAGAATAGTGCCTTGGTACATTTGAAGAAAGAAGTAAAATTGCATGAAAAAAAATTGACTCAAATTCTTTACGATATTGAAGACCCTAGTCTTCATTTTCAAGCCCAAAGACACTGGTTTGTCACTGCCTAGAGTGAGCAGACCATGAGAATCTAAACTAATTAGGCAGAAAGGGGATCTAAATAGTGACGTGGACTGCTAATAAATTTATACTGAGAAGATATCCGTCATGGAAACTAGCATGCCCTGTTTCCCCTTGGACACTTTTGTTATTTATGGTTTTCCTTTCAGGTGCGTTCACAACACTATTCATAATAGTATATTTCAGGAGTGTCCAATCTTTTGGCTTCCCTGGGCAACATTGAAAGAAGAATCGTTTTGGGCCACACATAAAGTACAGTAACAATAGTTGATGAACTAAAAAAGAATAATCACATACAAATCTCATAATGTTTTAAGAAAGTTTATGAATTTGTGTTGGGCCACATTCAAAGTCATCCTGGGCCGCATAAGGCACGCAAGCCATGGGTGGTACAAGCTTGGTGTATTCATTTCCATTACAAAGCTCAACGTGCTAATAAGGGGAATTGCCCAATGTTACCTTCCATTGTCAGACTCAGAAACGAATATTTGTCACACTCAAGTTCTGATTTAGGCTAGTGAGTTTACAACTGATCAAATTCTTCCACTATGTGTTACTTTAATAATTTAAATATTAGAGAGCAATCTTTTTTCCCATCATTATTAGAGTTTGGAGGATAATATATCACTAGCTCCTGTTTCACAATGATTTACGTAGTACTGCTGCTATTCATTATCTACCCAGTTTCTTTTCTGATCTCCCTAGGAAAAACCTTGATGCTCTCAAGATACTTACCTTTGCCACAAGAGTGAACTTTATAAGATGCAAATCTGGTCATGTGACTTCCCTGCTACAGTCTTCAATTGCTTCTTAGCACCTTCATAATAAAGTCTGCCCTTGCTTAGAATGTCTCAGGAGCCTTTCATGATTGGGACTTTGTTCATTTCTTTCATCCACCCTCACAGATGTGCAGATCACCACAAATATATCATTTTCTTTTTTTCCCCATTTAAGTGTCCTCGTCCCTCAAGTGGGGCAGTCCTGATCATCTTTCAGGACTCTTTCTAGGGGTTTCTCCCATAGAAAACTCTTCTGAGCACCAGTTCCCGATGCTCCCTGCTGGACAGGTGTATTATTCTCATGTGTTGCTGCATGTATGTGTGTTAGTTCTTCACTCGTTAGGATATTCCTCACTCCATCATTAGCTTTTTGAAAGCACAGAACTAGGTCTTATCCTGTATGGTAAACTTTATGTTTATGCAGTGCTTGACATACAGCATGCATGTGATAAATGTTTGTTGAATAAATGAATAAGTTCTTGGTTAATTATTCAATGCATAAATAAATCATTTATATCTTTGTCTTTCTGAATAGGAATTTGTTTCCCCAACCATGATTCTGCCTCTAGAAATATGTCTTGTATTCTTTTTATATCTTTGATGATACATAGCATAGTATTGAACATATAGTAAATACTCAAGAAACCATTTCCAGTGGCTAGATTAATATGTTATATCCTGTAGCTTTTTTAGTCAAAGTTATTTTTGTGGTTGTGCATATGTATTTAACTTAAATTATGCTTCTAAGACTAACCATAGAAACACAAAAATATCCAAAATGAATATAAGCCTGAAAGATTATGTTCTTGTTTTTGATCCATTTGAGTATCTGGTTTTCCTATCACATGTTCTCTATATTAATTCAGTAGTCATTATTTTCATAATAAAAGCTCCTGAATTGCATTAAGTGTTCTACGATCATTTAAATCTTACCTTTATTGCACATACTCTCTTCTTTCACTCTCTTCAATAGGGAAAAACAATTACCGTATTCGTAAGTGATCGTTAGGTACAATAAAATTTTCAAGGTAAATATTTGTCAAGCTATATAGATTCTTTTGTTTTTGCTTTTTGTTTTGTATAAATTTAGAGGGTACAAGTGCAGTTTTGTTACATGGGTATATTGTGTGGTGGTTAAGTCTGGGCTTTTAGTGCAATTATGACCTGAATTATGTACACTTTACACATTATAGCTTTGCATTTTGATGAAAGGCAAGAAATTATGTGACTTGTGTGTGAAATGAAAACATGCTTGTAAACGTTAAAATACACTTTATTAATACATTGTAACGGGCTTTAACTACAAATAAAACACTTAAGAAAGCAATACATAAACTGTAAATGGCTGATGTTTTTGATACTACGGTAAAGATTTAAAAAGACAAATAAATACAGGTAGATGGAGAACTTAAACTCCAGCTGGCCAGATGGACTTCCCTGTGATAGCTTGCATTACTTTTCTAGTGCTGCCATAACAAATTACCACAACTTTAGTGGATTAAAACAAGATGCATTTATTGTCTCACAGGTTCTATAGGCCAGGAGTCTAATGGACTTGGGTGATGGAAGGCCCAAATCAAGGTGCTGCAGGGGCTGCATTCCTTACTGAAGGCTCTAGGGAAGAAGAATTCTTTCCAAGCTTGTTCAGGTTGTTGCCTGTATTCAGCTACTGGCAGCTGCAGGACTAAGGCAGGCTTCCTTGCTGGTGGCTAGCCAGGGGCTGGACTTTGCTTCTAGGGCTGCACAGATTCTTTCTCATGCTTTCTATGAGATCCAGTCTGTCCAGGGAGGTCAAGCTCTTCTCACACCTTGAAACACGTCCTATCTCTCTTGCCTACAATTGGAGAAAGTTTTCTGCTTTTAAGACGTCATGTGATGAGATTGGGTCCACCTGGATAATCCAGGATAATCTCCCTATTTTCAGGTCCATACATTTAATTACATCGGCAAATTCCCTTTTTCATTGTAATAAAACAGTTGACAGGTTCCAGAGATGAGGGTGTGGACATCTTCAGAAGGCAATTTGTCTTACTGAAAAACCTGCAACATTAGAATTTGGAATGAAAGTCCTCACTAGAACCCAAATTCTTAAGGCTTGAAAGATTTGGTGATAGAGCCAATGGATTATCTTGATAGGTTTTCTTTTTAGAGGGATAGACATTTAACTTTAAGCTGTCTTTGTATTAATATCTCCACTTAAATACTCGGGTAAATTTGTAGAATTTTAATGTAGACATCAAGAACTTCCATAAATTATATTCAGAAATAATTTTAACATTTCTATTTAATAAATATTATAATTATTTATTATAATTTATTACAGTATTACATTTTAATAAGTGTACGTCTAGCAAGATGCATTGAAAGCGAACTAAAATATTTGTCACTGAGGCTCACTTTATGGGGTGACTGGCTTGACTTTTGAGAAGTGAAACTTTAAGACTGAAATGGTCAAAGGGAAAGAGCTGGCACCAAAACACAGGAAGAGACAGAAATTGGAACAGTCTGTGACTTAATAGGAGGCAAGAAATTACTGGGAGCTGATTCTGGTTCTTCTGAAGAATTTGGAAATTAGGGAGAAGGCATGGGGTTGTGCATGCAAATCTCTTTTTGAGATAAATTTTACTAAGGAAATAAAACATCAAAGAATGTCTCTGAAGGAAGAAATTAATCTGACTTTTCACTGATGTATGTTTTCCATAAGTTATAACTTAAAATGTTTGGCAGTATTTGAATTTAGAAAAATGATAAACTATCTCAGAGTAGTCACACTCTTCAGTCCTTAGGAAATTGAAGACATATATATGATGTGTACTTAATTTGATGGAAATAGTATAAGTGAAAATATTTCAGCAGGATCTGCTAAAATCTTTTCTTTACCTTTTGTCCAAACTTTACTGTGTTACAGCAGGTAAATCTGCCCCTTGATGTGCAAGACGTGGCTTTCCTATTTTCACTTTGTAACCCTGAAGTGCAACTCTGCTACATCCCACATTAGTGTGAGTCCTATAGCATCATCCGGTCTATATTAACAGCTTATTGGTGAGTGATTCTGGTAATTAAATATGAGACTTAATTTGAGATTTTCATTTGAAATGTTTATCATCACTTTACACCACGCTATGCCTGATCTATAATAGGTGGAAGGGACAGTATTCACTATTAATTGTGTTGTTTCCAACGATGTTAAAGGATTTCTAGGTGTGAATGTAATATTTCTTAGTAGGGACCAAACTGAAATTAGGTAAACAAATTGTGATTGAAGGCTATAAAGAGTATAATCAAATACTCTCAGTCAATTGTAGGAAAGGGAAGGAAATACCTTCACAAAAGTCAAATATTCTTTTGGGGTCCAGCTTGGAAAACATGTTGGTTAATATTCAACACTTTACCATTCTCCCCGATAGGAAATTTGAAAAAAGGCCTTATTTTCATTAACTGATCCAAAATATGAGGAACAAAGAGACAATAAAGTAAGCAAAGAGGAAAAAAAAAAACATGAAACGTCAGTACCTTAAGACAACTTTACTAACAAACAACTCTGTGCTCATGTATGTATTCTCTTACTAATTTTAAGCATTAAGATTATTTTTTATTTATACTAATACAAAAGCTGAAAATGGTATCTCATTTTTAAAAACTATATTCATTTGAATGCATAACTATGGAACATATTTTATGTTTTGCGGCAATTGTATTTCTTCTTTTGTGACGTATCTACCCAATTGCCTATTTTTCTGCTAGGACACTTGTTCTTTGATTAAAGATTTGTATGATCTCTTTATTTATGGAAGTTATCAGCTTTTATCTATGTCATATATCACAAATAAGTTTTACTAAGAGCTAATTTGCCTTTCAGTTTTACTTATGGGGTTTTACACTCAATAAATTGTATTTATTTATTTAGTTAGGTTTATTAAAAATCTTTGTTGCTTCTAGCCTTTTAATCATGGTCAAAAAGACCTTTTCAGTATAATATTTTTAATTTATTTATATATTCTTCTACTTTTATATCTTCCGGTTTTACATATAAATCATCAGTTTATCTCAATATTATTTTGGGGTAGTTCGTGATGTATTTTTTTCTGAAATAGCCCAACTACACATTTTAAAATATATTAAAAAATTATCAGTTCCTTTTTATTTAAAAAGATGTAAACTGAAAATGCATCTATACTTGCATCTACTTCTTGACTTCCTGAATCACTTCTGGTGCCAAGAACACAGGCTTTTGATTAATTGTCTTTATATGTTCAACGTTTGATAGGGCTTATCTTCCTTTATGTAAGCTACAATTTCATAAATTTCTTAAGTTTTCTTTCATAACTGTCATTTTACATAAACTTAAGCTATATTTTAAGGTCTATCAAAATTAGATTGAGGTTTTAATGGAGATTATCTTAAATTTTTAAATTTATTTTGAGGGTAATTGAGTCCCTGCTCTCAGTATTTTTATCTTTCTGGCAAATACCTTACTTCTCCACTAGGAGAAATTTTTGCTTATGTATTAATATTATTTATCTATCCTGGTAGTACTTATTTGGTATAGGATAGGTCAACTGGTATCTATTTTTGCCAGACAAAAATAGATAAAAATAAATTTTACATTTATTTTTAACTTCAGCTTATAGCAGATTTCTTTTGCCTCAAAAATTCTACTAGTTCTTTAATCAGATACTTAATAATTGCTAAATTGTAATGTGGGTGCTACACATCAATGATTAATTTCCTTTAATGAGTTACTTTGATCTAACAGTTTAACAGAATGATTCCTACTTCCAGTGTTGCTCTCCTTATGGAGGTGGTGGCAGTGGTGGTGGTGGCCGGGGAGGATTTCCCAGTGGTTACTCTGACATTTGTTCTTCCCTCTTGTTATAGTCAGCTTTTCATTGCCTGTCATCCCTCGCTAATGTCTTCCCAACAGTGTCTTCCATGTCTTTCTGCCTTTCCTCTCTTAGGTATGTGATTTTTAAAATTTATTTTGGGGCCGGGCGCGGTGGCTCAAGCCTGTAATCCCAGCACTTTGGGAGGCCGAGGCGGGTGGATCACGAGGTCAAGAGATCGAGACCATCCTGGTCAACATGGTGAAACCCCGTCTCTACTAAAAATACAAAAAATTAGCTGGGCATGGTGGTACGTGCCTGTAATCCCAGCTACTCAGGAGGCTGAGGCAGGAGAATTGCCTGAACCCAGGAGGCAGAGGTTGCGGTGAGCCGAGATTGTGCCATTGCACTCCAGCCTGGGTAATAAGAGCGAAACTCCATCTCAAAAAAAAAAAAAAATTATTTTGAGGATAATTGAGTCACTGCCCTCAGTATTTTCATCTTTCTGGCAAACACCTTCTCCACCAGGAGAAATTTTTGCTTATGTATGAATATTATATACTATCCTGGTAGGACTTATTTGGTTCAGAATAGGGTAGGTCTCAACGCCACTCTCCACATCACTGATCTAAGTTTAGGTAGTATTGATTCTGCTCTTTACTTCTTATATGTCATTTTCTTCAATTATCTTTTTATATTTTAAAATACACTCATACTTCATCAAGTCCAGGTT
The DNA here is from genome assembly GCF_001604975.1 of Cebus imitator. NCBI lineage: Eukaryota > Metazoa > Chordata > Mammalia > Primates > Cebidae > Cebus > Cebus imitator. The sequence goes on along the minus strand of NW_016107357.1, from coordinate 19,044,995 downwards.
TTTTTAAAAAAAAATATTGCATAACAGAAACCACAAGACTTCCACATAATTTTTTCTTCTTCTTTTTTTTTTTTTTTTTTTTTTTTTTGGGGTTTTTTGTTTTTGTTTAGTTGGTTTGGTTTAGTTGTTTTTTTGCTTTTTGAGACATGGTCTCATTTTGTTGACCAGACTGAGATACGGTATTTGTTTTTTTTGAGATCTTGTCTCGAAAAAATTATTTAAAATAATTTTTAAACACAGGATTTTGATTAATTGGCTTTATATTTTCAACATTTGATGGGACATTTAAAAACATTCTTCACTGCAGCCTTTGTCTCCCGGGCTCAAGGGATCCTCCCAGCCTCCTGAGCAGTGGGACTACAGACGTGTGCCACCACGTCAGCTAATTTTTGTATTTTTTGTAGAGACGGGGTTTCATGATGGATGCCTAGGCTGGTCTCCAACTTCTGAGTTCAAGTGAGCTTCCTGCCTCAGCCTCCCAGTGTGCTGAGATTACAGGCCACTGCATCGATCCACATAGATTTTTTTCCACAGAGAAAACTTATATTTGTATATCTCTCCTTAACTATGCTTTAAATATTTTCATAAGTGCTTTCTCAGTTGTTTAGGGAATAACAATCACCTGAATAAATACACATGCTATAACTATTAGACAAAATCAATGATATATTCTTTAAAAATTGAAAATAATGATCTTTCATTATAATGGGTACTGATAATACAATAATACCCAATCAAATATAGATATATAAGTGAATCACAGCTCTTAAAACCACATTATCCTTTTCTCCCATGAATCTATCAAAATGTCAATTAACCTGTAGAATCTATATTTAGCTTATAGAAAACAATAACTTGTTATAATTTTATCTAGCATAATTCATTCACCTACATAGAATATTTTACCAGAATGGCAGAATCCACCCATCTCTGGATGGCTACCTTGACACTATGCCTCAGAAAAATTGTGTCATAAAAAAATCACCTAATAAAGTACTCTTATACTTTAATAAAGATAAACTTATAAAGTTTTTTATAAAGCAGTACAAACAAAATTAATCTTAATACATCATGCCATTTGATTTAATCTTGAAAAAGCTACTATGACTATTATTATAATTTTATCATCCTCATTTTTCTTTCTTTCTTATTTTTTTATTTTTTTATTTTTTTGAAATCGAGTCCCTGCTCTGTCACCAGGCTGGAGTGCAGTGGCACGATCTCAGCTCACTACAACCTTCACCTCCTGGGTTCAAGTGATTCTCCTGCCACAGCCTCTCGAGTAGCTGGGACTACAGGCACCCGCCACCACGCCCAGCTAATTTTTTGTATTTTAATAGAAACAGGGTTTCACCATGTTGCCAGGATGGTCTCGATCTCCTGACCTAGTGATCCCGCTGCCTCCATCTCCCAAAGCGCTGGGATTAAGGTGTCAGCCACCGCGCACCTGGCCTCATTTTTCAAATGACTAAAGCTGAGGCTCACATTTTATTCATCTTACCTAATTCAGCTAGTATAGAGATGAGATTAATGCTCAAACAAATGTCTTTCGACTCTGAAATAATGAGTCTTTCTTAAACAGTTTTCTGCCTCTCAATAAAGGTGATACTCTTAACTTTCATAAGTATGGGAAATTATGCTGCTTTAAGGAGAGAAGAGAATATATTTAAGGAAATACAAAAACACTCTGTTTCTGAGGACTAAATATTCCCTTTTCTCTAGGTAGATTGGAAAATATAGTAAAGTAGAAAAATAACTGGATCCCATAAGAAATTTACCCTGGCTTCATTAACCCTTTGCTTCAATTAACTGAAATAAGCAACAACCAGTTGCATCTAAGAATTTTGACCTAGCAAAAAATAAAAATAGTAACTGTTGAATAGAACAGTTATGATTAGTCAAATTTAAACAATGCATTGGTCTTTATGTAATGTTTTGCTTTAATTCGTTTAAAATTCCTCACTTTAAAATATAAACCCTTGTAGGGAAAAGTTTGTCAAAATCAGAAGCTAAAAACATGGGGCATGACTCTGATAAACCCTTCAGTAAAACTTTTCCATAAGCTGGAGCTCAAGAAGAATGCAAATATTTTCTATAGTTAAATCCCAGTCTTTGTCCTAAATGCAATTTGCAGAGCTTGCTGAAGCTTGTGTTCTTGAAGGGTGCGAGGATCAGCTGACATACGAATCAATCCAACAGAGTCAAGAGAGCTAAAGATAATTATATTAAAACTGTCATGAGGAAACACAAAAAAACAAGCTAGAAACCTTGAAGAGTTTCAAGTCATCCACTGCATGATGGCTGTGTCTATCTCAGGGAGTACTTTAGCTAAATTCTAAGATGAAGTCATAGTCTACTCTATAAGGAAAGTGCGTTATTTATGTAATGTTTTGCATTTTGTTTTCCAGAATGCTTTTCTATGATGTTGTATTCTAAATCAGAGCATTTAGATGACCATATGTAAAACTTAGTCATCCTAACATAGACCACTAAATATACCAGCAACCGAAGTAAATTAATTTGACTTAGTTTAACTGACTTGGTAAAATCAAACTTTCTAACTTAAAACCATTGGTTAACGGAGGTAGAGCAAGGTCTTAGAAGAACCTGAAGATAATAAGATTGTAAGGAAAAATCCCGTAAGTCAGGCAGTTTTGATTGGTTTTCCTGAACTTGGCTTTCTAATGCCTACTATTTTAGAGTTTCTTTGTTGACTTTCTAAATAAAAATAATCTCTTCTAGTTAAAATCAAGTTCTAAGTAAAGAATGGCAGGGATCCTGGTAGAAAAAAATAAAACTATGGCTTTTGGGCAAGATCACTTTATGTACCTATTTCTATACCATTATCTGTCTCTATATGCACTCAAATGTATATAAATGTTTATATATTTGTGTATATATTTAGGATTATGGGTGTGTCATATGTGCATATATAAAAAATTTTCATTTTGAGACAATTAAAAAGTTCTTTCAAATATTTAACAGGAGTAGAAATTGTTTCTCATCACAGCACATTTTCTGTAGTGATTGCAGATGGGTCAGGCATATTCTTAGTTCTCCTTTAAGGCAAGCTCCCTGTTTTATTTTCTTGTAGCTCCTCAAGGTGCATCGTAGGAGCATTTGACCTATAGTATTACCTCAGTTAATACTGATTAATGCATGATCAAGTTTGTAATTTTTACTTTGTGAAGAGTACATTGTAATTAGAAAGGATGAGTGTTAAAATTATGAAAATATTATTTTTATTTTCAATAGGAAATATCTATTTTCTTCTTATTTTTAAAATTTATTTTATTGTATTTTAGGTTTTGGAGTACATGTGGAGAACGTGCAAGATTGTTGCATAGGTACACACGTGGCAGTGTGATTTGCTGCCTTCCTCCCCATCACCTATATCTGGCATCTCTCCCCTTGCTATCTCTCC
>NW_016107357.1:19009057-19038781 GCF_001604975.1 Cebus imitator | reverse complement strand
TTTTGAGACAGAGTTTCGCTCTTGTCTCCCAGGCTGGAGTGCAATGGGGCAATCTCCACTCACAGCAACATTTACCTCCCAGGTTCAAGAGATTCTCCTGCCTCAACTTCCCAGGTAGTTGGGAATACAGGCACGCACCACCACACCCAGCTAATTTTTGTATTTTTAGTGAGACAGGGTTTCATCATGTTGGCCAGGATGATCACGATCTCTTGACTTGGTGATCTGCCTGCCTCAGCCTCCCAAAGTACTCAGATTATACGCATGAGCCACTGTGCCCAGCCACTCCATTCATTTTTAAAAGAGACATGTATATTATTAAAGCTAAGAAGACCACCAGGCAACACACTCAAAGCCTTCATCAGAAGTCTGGTTTTTTATAATCTGGGAACAGAATTTGGGAACATGGTCTCCTCTCAAACCAAACAAAAGTATAAAAAACCAAAATGGTGCAATATATTTATAATTCTATTTAATCGCCACCTCTTATTTTCCCTATAGACATTTTTAATATTATTTATTTTGCAATTAGAAGTTAATGCAAACTATTTCAACAAGTCAAAATCATAAGCAATATATAAAATACAAAATTTGTATGTATGTACAAATCTTACCCCACAATTCACCAATATGCCTGTCTTAAGGTAATTATCCATATTAGCAGATTCTTTTGAATCATTCCACACAACATATTTTTCAGATATATACAAATACATTCTTATATATTCTACATATGTACTATTTAATGCTTTCTCAAATACATAAATGTACAGATAAGATAGACTCACCTGCAAACATATATGGTTTAATTTCTGTAACAGTAGCTATGCCTTACAATTCTGGTCACAAACTCGAGAAACAAATGAGATCTCTTTTTAGGAGGATGTCAGGAAATGTTTACTTATAAATTATGAGAACTGTCTAAAAACAATATAATATATGCATCCAAAAATGACAGCATTGCTAATATAAAACATGAATGCAGGCTACAAAGACAAAATTAATATAGTTGTCTGTTCTATAGTCCTTTACCAAGAAAATATACAGCATTGCAGTACAGCATTTTGTTTGCACTGTTTTAAAATCTCTTATACTAGGCATCTCTCCTGTCTTATGTTTTGGATATGCGAACAGGGACATGAGGAACTCACTCCCGCTGTAATCATATGGATGGGCAGCTTGTGTGTGGGGGGGGGGTTGAGGGGGTTGTTTAAAAAACACACAGGGCAATTATTGAACAAGGGGATAGCAGTCAATAGATACCTGCTCTTCTTTTCTTGCCAAACACCTGATTTAAGACATATTTCATGAGCTTTCTTTTTTTCCAATGAGATCAGGTAACCAATCAACTAACTGTTGGTCAGAATCTGCTATTGGGAGATGAATTGATAACACATGCTTTTTACTTTTTTTCTAATGGACTATTCATAATTTCTGTCGCCTTTTGTCAGTAAAAGTCCTGACAATACGTTACTTCTTTTGATAGAACCCTACATACATAGTAAGAGGAATGAAAATGTGTTTGAAGAAAGCCTGAATCTTCCCCATGTTATCAGTCCATATAATAGGGAACTCTAGACATAAAATACTAGACATAAGAAATCTAGTTGTAATGAAAATAAATGTTTTACTAGGCAGCAGTGTAAACTGCAATCATTAATCAACTAATAATATACTAAATGACTCCCGTGTCCAACTCCACAACTCCTGGATATAACGTAGTAATTATATTTAGAGAACAGATAACCTGAAAACATGCCCACTCTAAAAGATCATGAAATGCTGGATAAAATATAATAACCAACATTGCATATCCAAAAATAAACTAATACTAGAGAATTAAATGGAACTGCAGGTCCTCACTGGTAGAAGACCAGCTACAGAGTGGCATGTATAGTTAGTATAATTCTAAGGAAAGCTATTCTAATGCATGTATAGAACACGTGAAATAGTTAATGATTAAGACAATGATCGCCAAACCTGGCTGCCTATCAGTATTATCACTATCAGGATGAAAGTTTATTAAACATGTAGTGTCCTCTGGTATTCCCTTAAAATGTACAAGTCAGAATCTCCTGATAACTTCTACCTTTTACTAGGTTCCCAGGTCATTATTATATTAGCTCAAGTGCGAACTATAGACTATGGGAACCACTGGTTTAGAGAAAGACGTATCATTGAACCTTAGAAGTTATTGAAAATCTCCTTAGAATGGAAAACAAATTCAAGAAGTTTTCAAGGAATCATCTCTTATAAGCAGTCCCCAAATCCAAACCAGGCATTTCACAGGTAAATTTATCACAATTTCAAAGAACAGAAACAGGTTTTGTGACCCATCCTCTAACAAAGAAAATCATGTAGAGTCTTTTACATCGATTGTATAAGGTTACTGAAATCTTATTATTGGATTCCAGTAATTTTTTATTTAATTCATATTCAATAAACAACTATATTAATATAAATATAATGAATCAAATACAAAAATAAAAATAAACCTGAATATAACAAGAAAGACTTTAAATCAAGGGTGGCCAATCTTTCAGCTTCCCTGGGTCACATTGGAAAAAGAACTGGGCCACATATAAAATAACACTAACACTAATGATAGCTGATCATTAGTGTTGAAAAAAAAAATCTCATCGTGTTTTAAGAAAGTTTAAGAATTTGTGTTGGGCCTCATTCAAAAGCATCCTGGGCCACATGTGACTAAATGGCTGTGGGTTGGACAAGCTTGCTTTAAATTTTCTAGAAAAATAATAAGAAATGTGTAGGACACTATGAAGCAAACCATACAATTTTACTAAATGATTAAAATGAGAAATTAAATAATTGGGGATTCTTAATTGGTAAATTATGTAAAAAGTTGATGTGTGAAGAAAACTAGAACAATCTTAGCCAATATAAAAATATAAGAAATTATTGTGTATGTACCATGTATACATTACTGTATTAGTCCATTCTCACACTGCTATAAAGATATACCCAAGCTGGAGTCATTTATAAAGGAAAGAGGTTTAATTGACTCACGGTTCCACATGGCTGTGGAGGCCTCAGGAAACTTATAATCATGGTGGAAGGGGAAGAAAGCACCTTTGTCACAAAGCAACCGGAGAAAGAGGAGTAAGCAGCAGAAAAGCCAGATATTTATAAACCCATCAGATCTTGTGAGGACTACCTCACTATCACCAGAACAGCATGGGGAAAACTGCCCCCCATGATCCAGTCACCTCCCTTCAACACATGAGTTTACAGGTCCCTCCCTCAACACATGGGTATTACAATTCGAGATGAGATTTCAGTGGGAAGACAGAGTCAAACCATATAAATTACAGTTTTGGAATTATCAACCTATTGCATTATTGACAAAACTTGACTGTACATTTGAACAGAAAGTCTGAAACAGGATGAAGTCTGTCATTTAGAGTACTATACTTTAGAAAATTATAAATAATAAAATAAATTATCTGCCATATGGCAAAGACAAAATAACAAAGTTCCAATTCTTGTCAATGAAACTTTAGAGCACATGGGCTGACTGTGTATAATGTGAGTCACTATGGTAATATATACTGAAATATTGACTTATAAATACATATATTTAAATATTTACATTAACAATGGTTCCTGAAAAAAACATCAAATACCTAAATAGATCATTCCCTCAAATCAACCTCCAATATCACACAAATATTTTTCTTTTTCTAATAGTAAGCTGTATCATTCTATTGAAGTATGTCAGATATCAATAGATTCTATAGGATCATTACCTTGAGAAGCACTGGCATTTCAATCATGTGTCCCAAACTAAACTTGTGATCCCCAACTAACTTCCAGCTTGATCTCTTATTTTCAACATTCCCACCTTAGTAGATGCCACCCTGATGATCTAGTCACCCATGTCTGGGATGAGTTTGTGATAACTGACTGATCCTTACCTTTTAGATCCACTCTAATATGAAATACTAAGAAACAGCCTTTGAAATGTCATCTTCACTGAGCCTAGATGTCATCATTTGAAAGAAACACAATCATTGTATGTACCATGAGAAGAGATCAAAATTAGCAACTGCTAACTCAACTAGAACACACCTTAACTTTCAGCAGATATCTTAATTTCAGAGATGTTAATACCTACCAAGCTCAGAGCCATCACAGCAGCAAAAGTGAGAATTACTCTCACTTGGCTGGCCAAGACAGGCTATAGTAGTCTTTCCAGCTGTACTCTTACCTTACTCTAATTGATCCACACATAGCAGCCAATCATTTTTTAAAATGCAAATCTCGTTTCTTCCTGTGTAAATCTTTCACTGATTTCAAACTTAGAATATGAGTTTTAAAAATAATTTTTCCAGAGTCTATGCAATTTTTTGCATGATCCTGGCCCTGACTCTGCCCAAAGCTAGATGGCAAGCAGCTCGCACTCATTCACTCTGCCTTAGCTGTTTCACCTCAACTATGATAGACTTGCCACGGTTCCTTTCATCACAAATCCAGTGTATCCCCCTGCCCTCTAATTCTACTCAACTTCTCAAATGGCTGCGATGACTGCTGTTAATCTTTAAAGAATAACAGCATTAACCTTCTCTGACCTTCAGACTAAGTAAATTTCCCTCTAACCCCCTTTTTTTTTTGTACTTGTCATAGAACTTCATAGGATAACAACTGTAGTTACTAAACCATTTAATCATGTATATAATAAAATTTTAAACTTGTCTTGCATTCTAGGACACGTACAAAAAGGACACAAAACATAAATATAAGGCCCAAAAGATTATCAAAAGCACTCATGGAACCACTATCATTAAAAAAGAGAACATTAAGGACATGGAAGAAACATTGACCCAACGTGCCTTTCTCTACAGTTATCCTTTCCATTGATGTTAAAGTTACTTTCGTTTCTTTCCTTTTCATGCCATAATTTAGAAATGAGTGTTTTGAACTTTTTCAACCATACCATTTAGTTTTGTTTTTTTTTTTAATTTTTTGTGTTTTATTTTTTGTGAATTTTTTTACTTAAAATAGTATTTGCAAAATTCGTCTATGCAGTTATGTGAGTGGTTCTTTCTCATTCTTGTAAAAAATTTATCCAGCCTTTTGTTTTTTAATGTTTTCAGTTTTTGCTGATTCCCACTTTTGCTGTTATGACATTATTATACTCATGTCTTAGTCGATATTTTGACATTTATTTTGGTAAGAGTGGGTTTGCTTTGTCAAAAAGTATACATCTATTCAAATTTGATAAATCATAATAAATTATTTATGAGTGTGATCATAGTGACTTACATTTATAGTATATGGAAATATATGGAAACATATATACGGAAATTTCCATTGTCCTAGAACCTTGCCAATATCTCACATTTTAGTATTCTTCTGGTTATGAAGTCATATCTCATTGCATTTTTTATTGTTCTTTCCCTGATGACAATGAATTTGATATTTTATTTTGTATTATAAAATTGGCCAGGTACATGTATTTTTTGAAGTGCTTATATAAGTCTCTTGTCCAATTTTTTATTGAGATGTATAATATTTTCTTACTGATTTTGAAATTTTATGTTGAATATGAGAAATTTCTTAGTTTCATTTAGGTTATGGCTTGCCTTTTTGTGATATTAATGTTTTTTAAACAAACATAAGTTTTTAATTGTAATGTGTGTTTACTGATATAAAATTGAATGTTCTTTTTCAAAAATGGTCAAATAGTGGCAATTTCATATCTTTCAACCCAGTGGTTTAATTTTCCAATTACTCCCTCTATGGATAGTATTTTATACGTCTTTTACCAGATATTTCTCTCCCGAAGATCATTACATTCTTCTACGTTATTGTAGAGGAGATTGCTTCCCTTTTGGTCTATATATAGTGCTACAGTTTATCTGAAATTCATTTTCTTGAGGTTTTCATACACATTGCAATGTCACTCCTGTCATAAATCATGTATCCATACATCTGGATCTGCTTCTGGATTTTCTTCTGTCCAGTTGGCCTACTTGTCTAACATTATATCAAAATAACACTCTTTTAAATACTGTCTTTTTAAATTTTTTATTTTTACTATACTCTAAGTTCTGGGGTATATGTGCAGAATGTGCAGGTTTGTTACATAGGTATACATGTGCCATGGTGGTTTGCTGCATCTATCACCCCGTCATCTACATTAGGTATTTCTCCTAATACTATCCCTCCCCTAGCCTCCCAACACCTGACAGGCCCGGGTGTGTGATGTTCCCCTACCTGTGTCCATGTGTTTTCATTATTCAGCACCCACTTCTGAATGAGAACATGCAGTGTTTGTATTTCTGTTCTTGTGTCAGTTTGCTGAGAACAATGGTTTCCAGCTTTATCTATGTCCCTGCAAAGAACATGAACTCATCGTTTTATATGGTCGCAAAGTATTCCATGGTGTATTTGTGACACATTTCCTTTATCGAGTCTATCATTGACAGGCATTTGGGTTGGTTCCAAGTCTTTGCTATTGTGAACAGTGCTGCAATAAACATATATGTGCATGTGTCTTTATAATAGAATCATTTATAATCCTTTGGGTATATACCCAGTAATGGGATTGCTGGGTCAAATAGTATTTCTATTTCTAGATCCTTGAGGAATCTCCACACTGTCTTCCACAATGGTTGAACTAATTCACACTCCCACCAACAGTGTAAAAGTGTTTCTATTTTTCCACATCTTCTCCAGCATCTGTCGTCTCCTGATTTTTTAATGATTGCCATTCCGACTGGTGTGAGATGGTGTCTCAATGTGGTTTTGATTTGCATTTTTCTAATGACCAGTGATGATGAGCATTTTTTCATATGTTTATTGGTAGAAAAAAATGTCTTCTTTTGAGAAATGTCTGTTCATATCTTTCATCCACTTTTTGATGGGGTTGTTTTTTTCTTGTAAATTTGCTTTAGTTCTTTGTAGATTCTGGATATTAGCCCCTTTTCAGGTGGGTAGCTTGCAAACGTTTTTTTCCCATTCTGTTGTTTGATGGTTCACTCTATTGATAGTTTCTTTTGCTGTATGGAAGCTCTTAAGTTTAATTACATTCCATTGTCTGTTTTGGCCTTTGCTGTCATTGCTTTTGGTGTTTTAGTCAGAAAGTCGTTGCCTATGCCTATGTCCTGAATGGTATTGCCTAGGTTTTAAGTCTGCATTTTAAAAGGTATCTATGCATGATAGAAATCCATTCTTACCTTACTTAATTCAGTTGTAAGAATAATGTAATTTAAGGCAAACTCTGTTGTCTTTTAAGTCTAGTTCACCCATGCTTTAGTCTAGGGGTCTGCAACCTATGGACTTGTGGGGAAAATGTTGCATGCTAACTGTTGTTGGAAGCAAGGTTCTATTAAAACACAGTAACATCTAGCTATTTAAGTGTCATCAATGGCCGCTTTTCTGGTACAAAAGTAGAACTGAGTGATGGGTACAGAGATAGTATGGCCTGGAAAAGCCAAAATATTTACTATCTGACTCTTTAGGAAAACTGCTGATCTCTGTTTTAGAATATAGATTTTTGTGGTCTCAACATAAGGCATGGTGGTTTGATGAGGATTTCCCTCTTTGACATGATCTGGATTCCAATTTTTTCTTCCAGCCCCAGGAGCCTGGTGCTGCCACTGCTCAGCATCTCACCCTCCCATTTGCCTATTCAGGAAATGGCAGATGTCCCTCTTGGAAAACATGTACCAAATGCTAAGCTTAACTACTTGTGTCCCATCTTCTTTTGCTTCATTACTCATAGTTCTTATCAAATAGCAACATTCCTATGTGTTCAAACACGTTTTAAAAACATATATTCTAGTATTTCTCACCATTCTCAATGTAAAGGTTGGTACACATTACATAATCTGCCATTAGCACAAGAGAAAATTCTGTACTTTTTAAAAAATGTGTCTGCTTTGCTAGAATATCAGCTTCATGAAGTTAAGTTGTGTCTCTGTTTTTTTCTAACTATGTACCTCTAGGCTCTTTGAGTTTGCAAATATAGAATATAGAGTTTGCATTATATTTAATAGGTGTGGTGTCATATGAAGCTGTAGAACGCAGGCGCATCTGCAATTTAGATTCTTGTTACACAAAGCATTATTTTCCTGAGTTTACCTGTCTCACATCAGAATACACAAGAGCTTGATAAATACGATTCATGTTATAAAACATTAATAATCCCAAACTGCAACAAAATGTGAAAAAGGTAAACTTTAACTTTTGTAGTTTGACACATGAATATATTAAACTGCTTCTGGTTGTGAAAAGTCAGGAACTTGCTTTAAACTTTAGAAAAGTGCCTCTTTTTTCTCCTTTTGGGAATAGATCTTTCATATAAATAATAAGTAGGCTTAATGCTTCCCCTCAGAGAGCAGACCCAGATGTCTGTAGAATAGAGCTTTGGTTCCAAATAAGGTTCATTTTTCTGAGGGCCTATAATTGTAATTCAAGGGCTTTTGAGTTGATTCCCTACTGGAATGTAGAGAGGGTCTTATAAATAGCCTCTTTTAAAAGAGTATAATTTATATGAAGTGGTCATTCATGTTATAGGTTCAATTAACCAATCTTTATGATTTAGAAGAAATAACACCAAAGATGTGCTGTCATGTTTTCAAGGAAGTTCTGAAGAACGTGGAATTGACTATGACCGTGTGCTAACATGGATTGTTCAGACATTCACACAGTGGAGAATGGAATAGATAATTCTTTGTAAATTTTAGTTTTAAAATCTTCTCTGGACCGAGCACGGTGGCTCACGCCTGTAATCCCAGCACTTTGGAAGGTCGAGGCTGGTGAATCATGAGGTCAGGAGTTTGAAACCAGCCTGGCCAACATGGTGAAACCCTGTCTCTACTTAAAATACAAAAATTAACTGCGTGTGGTGGCAGGCATCTGTAATCCCAGCTACTTGAAAGGCTGAAGCAAGAGAATTGCTTAAACTTGGGAAGCGGTGGTTGCAGTGAGCCAAGATCGTGCCACTGCACTCCAGCCCGGGCAACAGTGTGAGACTACATCTCAAAAACAAACAAACCAAAAAATCATCTCTACGATGGATCTGATCAGAATGTCCAACGGTAGTGGAGCAATCATAAACTCATAAAATTAAATTTAGCCTAATTTTTACATATTATTTTACTCCTTAATTTAATGAGGCTGTATAAGTAACTACTTTGTTTTAATAGAGGATTAGCTGTAAGGTCTTTCTTCACTTCCTTTTCTTCTCTGATGGAGTATCAGAATATATTGGGAAAGGATCTAACTCCTTTGGACTCCTGGTAGCCGAGGGAAGACCAGATTCTAAGATCACCGTAGAGTTCACTGGATGTTCCTGGGGGTCTGCTGCAGAGTTACTTGATCCACCACTTAACCCTTCGAACATGGAGGAGTAATCAGAACCCTTTTACTACGTGGGATTGATCATACTGGGTTCCATTACTACAAATGAGATTTAGCCTCTGGTACAACAGCCCCACTTTCTACAGGCATTCTGGGATACTGCTACCTAACATATCATCACTTCAGTGTCTCCTCACTGGTTACTCTTGCATCCCATGTGCTAGCTCCTTGCACTGGTTACCCTTGCATCCCGTGTGTCAAGCTCCTTGCATCCCATGTACAAGCTTTGGAGACTTGGGGATCCTATCTTAATTCATTGACCTACTTCCCCTCTGCTGACCTTCGCCATCACACTCATTGTATGATTGATGATTTATATATTCTTTGAACCAAAAACTTTGAGTGCCTCCTAGGTGCAAGGTGGTGCCATATGAAAAAATCTTGAAGCTAGAAGAGACTTAAACGCTAGGTCCGGCAGGTGGCTCATGCCTGTAATCCCAGCACTTTGGGAGGCCAAGGTAGGCATATCACTGAAGACCAGGAGTTCGAGACCACTCTGAGTAACAAAGTGAGATCCTGTCTTTACAAAAATAATACAAAAATTAGCAGGCATGGTGGCACATGCCTGTAGTTTCAGCTACTCAGGAAGCTGTGCAGTGAAAGGTGTGCTTGAACCTGGGAGATCTAGGCTGCAGTGAGCTGTGACTGTGTCACTGTACTCCAGACTAGATGACAGAGAGAGACTCTTTCTCAGAAAAACAACAGAAAAGAAGTACATTAAATGCTAACAGTATTTATCTCTGTGCATAATCTATTGAATTTTGCTTTCAGCTTTTTAGATTTTTAACAATTCTATGTAATACTTCTGTATCTTATTAAGAGAAATACAGACAACAAAATGAGCAAAGTGCTCCCAAGCTTGCACTGGCCTTTTCATGATTACATGCCACCTCATATTCTAGAACTTGGTTCCAACTGGAAAGTTTACAGAGGTTAGACAATATAAAGTGAGTGAATGAAGCGGGAGGTTGAAACCGTGATGAACAGGAAAACATACATATCATCTACAAGAGAAATGGCTATTTGGCTGCCAAGTTTTGTGGGACTGTGGGGCTGGAGTTTCCAGATTTCAAATATTCCAAAGAACTTAGAACTCTTCTAGGTTTAAAGTTTCTGAAGAGTGTTTTTGATGTACGCTTATAGTAATAACAAGTAATCATTTGTTGTTTGTTTTGTTTTTCTTAGTATTAAATTTTGTTGCACCAACTTTTTAGAACTTTATTCTATTGACTGTATTATTCAATGACTAGTTGAACCTCTCCATGGTAGTGAGTAGTGTATGAGTCTGATATCTTGCTTTAAAAAAATATTCTGCCAAAATTATCGATCATTTTGTTATTTGGCATCATACCCTCGCTTCCCCTGCAGAGATACCAATTATGTGTTGAAGATCTAGGACACAGCCATTTATATGAGGGATAGAGACATCAATATACTTTGCCCTGAGCAGTCTTAACAATAATGACTTCTGAGTAAGGGATGTCCCTGTTCAAGTATTATTGTGACCAAAAGAAAAATAGTTACTTCTGTCAGACTCTCTTAATGCTAAAATAATATTTGAGAAAGAACTATTTTTCATATTAAAGATGCTGATGGTTACTTGTATATTATTATTTATAAATATATTTAACCTATACATAACCTATACATAATTTAACCTATACATAAATATAATATATTAAACTAAGTTGTAAAGAATAAACATTTTATATCTAATGGGAATCTAAATATTACTTAAAATTTGTAAAGAAAATTATGATGTCTATGTTAAAATATAGAGAGGTATGGCTTTGTAATTGAATTTAACTTTAAAGCTTTTAGTCATTAGGCACAGAGTTGTGGGGAAGTTCTTGAGCCCCTTGTTTCTTCCCCATATCTGTAATATAAAGATATTGATCATGTTACCTCAAAGAGTTTTTGAAGGGTTTAAAATAAATAATAAATACCTGGGTGTGGTGGCTCACGCCTGTAATCACAGGACTTTGGGGGGCTGAGGTGATGATATTGCTTGAGCCAGCCTGGGCAACATGGCAAAACTCCAGTTCTACAAAAATTAACGGAGCTTGGTTTTAGCGGAGATTGGTGGTGTGCACCTGTAGTTCCAGCTAAACAGGAGGCTGAGATGGGAGGATGGCTTAAGCCTGGGAGGCAGAAGTTGCGGTGAGCCTAGATCACACCATTGCACTCCAGCCTGGGCGACACAGTCAGAACTTATCTCAAATATAAAAATAAGTGAATAATAAATGCAAGGTTTATAAGTGACATGCATGTAAAGTATTCAGCAAATGTCAAGTTAAAATTATTATTAGTAGTAGCTGTTATTGTGGAATAAAATATAAAATTTGCGTGATAGCTTGAGAAGTAAACAAATAATTCAAAGATATTTCATGGGTATTTATTCTATCTGTTATTATGGGCATACCCCGCCCTTACCTCTGGGCTTCACTCTACTGTCATTTTTGACTTGCTAGTGACCCAAGCAATGATTGCCCTTATCATCTGTATATCATGCCAAGCATCTTTCTGTGACAGTTAGTTTAGGCTTATATGGGAGTCGTAGAAAAAAAATCTAGTTTTAAAGGCTTGACTAATTCACACAAGTCTACTTGATTCTGTACCATGTAAGAAATTGAGAAAATTGGCTGGCTTCCTGGCAAAAGAAAATAAGAAATATTAAACTAAAAACCAAAGCCAAACAAAAACAAAAACAATCTGCATCACACAACTGTTTCTTGATTGTCATTTAAATCAAAGCCTGACTCTGTATTGGTGACAAGGTCTTTCAGCCTTCCATATAATTAAATCATTTAAATCATTTATTATTCCCATAAGGTCTTTTAATTTTATTAAACTAATTTGTATATTTTTGAGGGCACGTGGGGCTGGGGAGAGGTTAGTTCAAACAGAAGAATAAAGTTACATATAAATACTGAAATTCAAAGATACTTCCCAAAGTCCCATTCATTAGTTCATGTATTTACTATTTCTGTTCCCATTAGACAGCTAGTTTTGAGTGAGAATACATCCTTCCTGTAAATGGTCTATGTGTTCCCTCTTCTCCCATACTACCCAAAGTCTTACATTGCATCAGGCACTGGACTAACAAGAAGATACTGGACTAATGAGATGTGCAAGGTTTCACTCCTAGTTGAGAGTAAGTGTTCCATTTCTTGCTGCAAACAATTTCATTTTTAAGAATGATCTCTTTTTTTTCACGTAGAAAGATCACGAAATAATTCTGTTCACACTGAAGTTCACAGAAACCAGTGAAGATTTCCACAGATGTCACAACTCTAGCAGGGATTGTTCTTGTGCCCAGAGATACAGACTGTGTGGAAAGCAGTTGAGGTGCCTTACTGTAGAGTCCACAGGGCTGAGCTCTGGAGCAACTGCAAGCCCCCAAGAAAATTTCATTAGGCAGTCTGTGTGCACTCCTAGGAAGACAGGGTGGCAGCCTGCCATGGCATCTGTGCTCATTTTCCACTGAGTCACTCATCTCTCCCAAACTCACCCACTCTTCCCTAAATCCCACTTTTCAAATATGTGGTATTCTTAGGAGCACTCCCTGAGTGAAATAAAAAGGAATCTGAAAACTAAAAATAATAGATAATATGGTATGGTAATTGTCAGCCTACTCAATCTTATTGGGCTGTTCTCCATGGCTTTTAAATATGTGTGTGAATATATATATATATATATATATATATATATATATATATTTCTTCTTCTTCTTTCCACCATCTGCTCCGGTCCACTGTGAGTATGTCCTGCTGTGCTGCTCCTGTAAATCCTCCCATGCCAACTCTGACATTCTTTTAGATACTTTGGCATAGCTCCTTTTTTTTTTCCCCTCTCCAACTCTCCTCTTCTATTTCGTGGCTTAGCATCACCAAGCTCCTCTCCACACTGCAGAGATGGCTGGTCTTTTCAGGATGTGCTGCCGGCAAAATCAGATAGCTTAAAAGGACAAACAAAAAAGAAGAAGAAAAAAGCAAAATATCAGAGAAGAGTTCAGAATAAAATTACAGACAAAATGTGTCAGATTTGAAATTTTATTAATCATATGAGGAGACAGAAAATCTTAGCTTGTGTCAGCTGCTTCTGCAAAGCCTCCCAGGTCTCTTATCTCACAGGCTCATAGAGAGGCCTCTTTGCTTCCTCCCTCAGCATCTCTATGCACATATCTATCATAATATTTAGTACACTGACACATGCTTGGTGGCTTATTTACCTTTCTTTTATTAGAATAAAAATATCATGTGAGTGGAAACTCTCCTGTTCATCACGGATGCCTGGCACATATATGTATTTATGTTTTTACAATGAAATAAATAACGGGAGACATCTTAGTCTGTTTGTGCTGTGACAACACGATACCTGAAATGGAGTAATTTTTAATGAGAAGAAATGTATTGGCTTATGTTTCTGGAGGCTGGGAAATTCAAAATCAGGGACCAGCATCTTGCCAGGGCCTTCTTGCTGTGTTATCCGGTGGTGGAGAGTACAAGGTCAGAGAGAACGCGAGAGAGGCAACCAAAAAATGTCAAACTCTGCCGGGCGCGGTGGCTCACACCTGTAATCCCAGCACTTGGGGAGGTCCAGGCGGGCAGATCACTTGAGGTTGGGAGTATGAGACCAGCTGACCAACATGGAGAAACCCCATCTCTACTAAAAACACAAAATTGGCCCAGTATAGTGGAGCATGCCTGTA
Source organism: Cebus imitator (assembly GCF_001604975.1). Taxonomy (NCBI): domain Eukaryota; kingdom Metazoa; phylum Chordata; class Mammalia; order Primates; family Cebidae; genus Cebus; species Cebus imitator. Next base: position 19,024,683 of record NW_016107357.1, on the reverse strand, counting down.
AACCCAGCTACTCAGGAGGCTGAGGCAGCAGGATCACTTGAACCTGGGAGGTGGAGGTTGCAGTGAGCCAAGATTATGCCACTGCACTCCAGCCTGGGTAACAGTGAAACTCCTTTTCAAAACCAAACAAACAAAAAGTGGAACTCTTCCTTTATATACAGGGCATTTGTGTGATAACATATATTAAGTCCTCCACTCCATCTTCCAGACCTAATTATCTCTCACAGGCCCCACCTCCCAAGACTATTACATTGGAGATTCCGTTTCCAACACATCCTTTTTGGAGGACACATTCAAACCAAAGTCAGCAACTATCTAATTCTTGTATGTTATATGTGTAAGAAGGAAAAAATATCACACAGTTAACTTTATGTCAGATTTAAGAATTTTACTATGATGCAAACAAATGGTTAATAAACTTACGAGGCAAAATGCTGATAATTGTTTCACATTATATGTAGGCTATGACAAGAACATAAAAGCTCTGCCATCTACCAATTAAACCTTTATTGAGAACTTAACACATTAAAATGTCTTTTCTTGATACAAACAGAAGACACAGAAATGACCACACATTTTATTTCTTGACTCCAAAAACACTTACTGTCAAGTGATTGAACCAAGGTGTTCACTGTTCTTGATTACTCTCCCATTTGAATTTCTTACATGAAAAATTATCTATCTTAGCTATCATGGTGTTTGCTGTTTTGTTTAGCTAAGATAGAAATGATAGGATAAACCCCTAGCTGATATTTAGGTAGCTACAAAACTGACCTGTTTCCTTAAAAATAATTATGATTTTTAGCAACATACAAAACCTGAAAAATGTTTCAAAAATTGCAAAGGGTATACAAAGTCTTTTGTAAATCTAATCCTGAACATAGTATTTCCTCAACTCTGAAATATTCTATTGGTTAGCAGCAAGTTACTTCAGGAGTGAGATTTATGTGAATCCACGAACACCAGGAAGCAAGAATATTGGGAGACATCACGTAAGCTACCTAACAAAGTCTGTACTTTGACTTCAAAATATCCACACTACTTCCACATGCAAAACACATTCCCCCAATTTCCAAAAGTTTCCAAGAGTGCTAAGTGATTACAAAATTTGCTCTAAGTCTAAAATGTCATCACGAAAATCAGGTTCAGATATAGAGGTTGTGGTTTGTTAAGCAGACCTCCTGGAACACAATCCTTCTTCTCTATCTGTGAACCTGTGAAACTGAAAAGACATGTTATCTCCCCTTACCCACCCAACCTACAATGGGGGGTAAGGCTGGAGCATAGGATAGGAGCTGCAGATATTTCTATTAAAAATTGGGAGGTAAAAAGGAGTTCATAGGCTAGTAATCCCAGCACTTTGGGAGGCTGAGGCAGGCAGATCACCTGAGGTCAGGAGTTTGAGACCAGCCTGACCAACATGGAGAAACCCCATTTCTATGAAAAATACAAAATTAGCTGGGCATGGTGGCGCATGCCTGCAATCCCAGCTACTCAGGAGGCTGAGGCAGGAGAATCACTTGAATCCGGGAGGTGGAGGTTGCAGTGAGCTGAGATCATGCCATGGTGCTCCAGCCTGGGCAATAAGAGCAAAACCCTGTCAAAAAAAAAAAAAAGAAAGAGTTCATAGTAATTTCGAAATTTCACTAGGCAAAGGTTTGAAGTTATTTGATTAAGTTCCAAGGCCTGGGAATAATTCTCTGTGATCCTTGGCTCTGCCTTCTGGGCTCTTAATTTCTTCCTTAAATTACCCTCTTTTTTTTTAATGACAGGCAGTATGTGGCGCACTAAAGTGTGTTTCTCAGTATGTTTTTTGCCAGTAAAAATTCAGGGAAGTCCTAGAGTCTTTTTTTCATTTTCTATACTCTTTTTCTCAGTTCAAACTATCTAAACTGGAGATGTTTTGATGATACAATTTTCTCAAGTATTTTTGAGCCTTCTGTGAATTTCACTGGAGTTCACTTCATCCACAGGTAGTTACACATACACGTGTGTCTAGATAAACCCTTTTCTACCTTGGGCTTCTGCTGAGATGGCTGGGGACAGTGCCCTAACGCTTTCTAGAAGGCCCATGATTTCGCCGAAGGCCTCCATTAGGCATATTCTTAATTTCTTTTTCATGACTCTTGTTGTGACTAAGTACTCTGATCCTTTATCTTTCCAAGGTTTTAACAAAAAAGTTTTTCCATTCACACATTCAGCTCTGTTTTTAGTCCAGGCCTTATCTCTAGAACAGGTTTTTCTGACAGTGGGTGAAGGTAATTTCTTAATTTTTGCATCTTTTGCCATATGAAGAGTTGAGAACTTTAAAAATCATCCACTCTAATTTCTTTTTCATTTAACAGTTCAACTTTCAATTTCTCTCTTCTTGCATTTTACTATAAGCAGCGAGAAGAGGGGTGGCATCTTCAATACTTTGCTTAGAAATTGCCTTAGCTGGAAACCATCATTCTCAGCAAACGGACACAAGAACAGAAAACCAAACACCTCATATTCTCACTCATAAGTGGGAGTTGAACAGTGTAAACACATGGACACAGGAAGGAGAACCTCACACACTGGGGCCTGTCGGGGGGCAGGGGGATAGGGATGGGATAGCAGCCAGTAGAAGGATAGCATTAGGAGAAATATCTAATGTAGATGACGGGGGGATGGATGCAGCGAACCACCATGGCACATGTACACCTATGTAACAAACCTGCATGTTCTGCACACGTACCCCAGAACTTAAAATATAATAAATAAATTTTTAAAAAAGGAAAGAAATTGCCTTAGCTAAACGAACCAGATTTATCATGTAAATGTTCCGTTTTCCACATAACTGGGATGAAAACTTTGCCAAGCTTTCTGCCACTTCAAAATAAGGGTCCTTGTCCCTCTGAGTTTTGATAACATGCCCCTCTTGAGTCGTCATCAGCAGTATCCTCAAAGTTCAAATTTTTACTAATAGCCTAGTCAAGGCAATTTAGGCTTTCTTTATGATTCTCCTTCAAATCTTTCTAGCCTCTAACTACCGCCCAGTTCCAATGCTACTCTCACATTTTTCATAATTGTTATGGAAACATCCTGCTTCCAGGCAGCAAAATATGTATTAGTTAACCATTCCTGCAGCTTAAGACAACGCATATTTATTATCATACAGCATCTCCAGACATGGTGTCCAGCCATGGCTTACCTGTGTTCTCTGCTTCAAGGGCTTCCATAAGGCTTCAATCAAGATGTCATCTAGGCCTGGGGTCTCTTTTCAACACTTCCCTGCAGTAAAATCCCCTTCTAAGCTTTCTTTGCCAGCTATGGGATTGAGGGCTTCAGTTCCTAGCTGACTGTTCACCGAAACAGCCCCTTAGTTCCTTGTCATGTAGAGCTCTCCAAAGAGACCACCTATTACACCAAAGCATGAAAGGCAGAGAGGCAATATAATCTGCTAGCAAGATAGAACTTGCAATCATATGTAACCTAATAATGAAAATGATATCCCATCTCATTTGTCAGCTTCTATTTGTTAGAAGCAAGTCAAAGATCACACCGACACTCAAGGGGTGTGAGTTACATAAGGGTTTGGGTACCAGGATGCAGGGATTTGGGGGGCCATCTTATAATCTGTCTACCAGACCTGGTGTACACCATTTTTCCCATTAAATAACATAATTTAAAAATCATTCCATATAAACATATGTAGATATATCTCTTTCTTAAAATGCCTTCCTAATATCCTTATCTGTGACTACGTCTTTCTATATATTATATACTTGTTTAATGCCACTTTATTAAAAAAACACAAAGCGACAAGAAATGTATGTGAAGTCTATTGAATAAATTTCATAACTTTATGATATATATCTGAATAAATTACACTCCATTTATTCTACTCTGTAGAGTTCTGATGGTCTGTTCAATATTAAAATCCACTTAGAAATAAAGTAACAAGTCCATTGTTACTTTTCATTCATTGATTATATCTTTGCATCCAAAATTCAATTCAGCTACCGCATATAAAATTATAGTCTTAGCATTATTCTCTACTTCATATGTACCTTACTAAAGGCTTAATTCACATGACCACAATGAAGCCACACTTGAAAATAAAAGAATATTAATTAAAATGAACTCTTAGATAGTATTATTCTAAACATAGCTGATATCACTTAGTAATAAAGAGAATAGGCAAAGTTTTCCCTAAGGCAAATATTTTCATCAAATCAAATTTCAACTGTGACAGGCCAATAAAGGAAGCATTGCATTCTGAATCCTTCCCTGACCATTGCGTTAGAAATCTGCTTCCACATCCCTTTTCCTCCTCACGTAAATAACACTGTTGTTGTTATCTGAGTTTTTGGTACTAAAACTTTGTTTGACCATGTGTTTTATATGCATTCTTGTTAAGAGAAATAGAGAAAGATAACACTCAATTGATTTCAAGACTCTCTTTATGATTATGAAAACAATATATATCTCATTGAAGATATAGGGAATTTACAGAATTCCCAATATAATATTTCCCCACCCTGCTGCAGTAATAAAAACATATTTAGTAAAGCATTGCCTTTCTTTGATGAAAAATCAAGTCCATTAATTATTAAAGGATTGTTTAACCCTCCCATAAATTTCCAAACCAACTTTCATGTTAATAGGACTTTATTATGTTACTATATTTGATAATAAAACTACGTTAGAGGCTTTTTATATTTCTGTACTCTAAATGATTCTTTTTGTATTTCAACACATAAACAAGCAGGATTGACTTGGAATGTGCCCACATCTGGTAAAGTGATACTAATAAAGTATTGACTTAAACTAACTCTCTGAGTAATATTAATAGGATTTTTTTCCTGTAAGCCTAGCACAAACTGTCAATATTTGTCAAGTGGAGTTGAAATTTATACTATTTTCTTCACAACGGCAATGAAATATATACTTAGTGAATTTATCTTGGATAAACCACATGATCAGGGCAAAGTGAAATTATTTACTAATATCTTATTTCCTCCTTTTATTTTGAACAATGTCTCTTTATTTCCTCAACATTTCTGAACACAGACTGTTTTCCTAATGAATTGTGTACGTTGCTACTTCTCTGAATCCATAAAACACAAAGCATACATTGACTTTGTGCTGGCTACATTTTGAAATCATTTTCCCCTTCCTGCAACAGGCTTTACGTGTTGTGAAAAAATGTTATAATAATTTTCTTCAGAGAGCATATTTTTATATAGATATAGATTTTGGCATTTTCGTACATTAGATTTCAAAAAGAAATCCTAACTGTGCCATTTAGAATTCATTACTTTGAACTGTGGTCACAATAGCAAGTCTATCAAAATTTAATTGCATGGACAATTTTATACTGGTAGAGCGTGTGTATTTATGACTCAGAACTAGATTCAGTCATGCCTTGAGCAAATTCCTTACCTTCTCTGATGGTCTCAGTTTATATGCACACATTGATACGACTTTCAAAAAAATGAAAATAACCAAGAATATCACTCCTAGCCTTTAATAAACACTCATGCCTGTAACCCCAGCACTTTGGGAGGCTGAGGCAGGTGGATCACTTTAATTTAGGAGTTCGAAACCAGCCTGGCCAACATGGTGAAAACCCGTCTCTACAAAAAATATAACAATTATCTGGGAGTGCTGGCATACATCTGTAGTCCCAGCTGCTTGGGAGGTTGAGGCAGGAGAACTGCTTGAACCTGGGAGGCGGAAGTTGCAGTGAGCCGAGATCACACCTCTGCACTCCAGCCCGGGCAACACAGTGAAACTCTATCTCAAAAAAAAAAAAAAAAAAAACATTAAAAGTTAGGTATCATTATTAACAGTAATAAAATGTGTCAAATATATATCATATCCAACTTTTTTATTAATCTCTTTTAAATTTCTAAGTTTATGCTGAGGTTGTAAAGCACCTATGCCACAAAAAATAGAATTTCTAAACTCAACTCATAACACATAGTAATTAACTAAATGTTAAATTGCATTCAGTTGATATAGAATACTATCTTAATAAATAATCTTTAAAATATTTGTGAAAATTATTTATGTTTTAAGGAGAGTTTTATGTAATTTTTGCCTACTGGTAAAACTACACATAGTTACCCTGCATTTTCTTTCATTGCATTTTAATGTATACATTTTTTGTCTGCCCAGTTGATTTACCTAAAAATCGTGGGTTTTGTCCTCTAAGAATTACCATAAAGTAAGAATGGAAGATGTAGAAATATAATCCCAGTCTGAGAACAGACTAATTACCACGCTAATATTTTTTCAGGAGGCAGACATGTAGCTGTATTTAAATTTCTCCTCTTCATCCAGTGTGTGGGTGTTTCAAAACTCTTTTGTGTTAATGTCTGTTCATAATCCAAAAGTGGAAGACTCTAAATAAGCTAGCATACACGCGGTTGCTTCTAAACAGTTTTATTAATCACTTCCCAGTTTTCAATAGAATAATTGTCTTTACTTTTCATGCAATTGTCTTTTTTTATTCTCTTTCTCTCTATCTTTTAAAAAAATATTCTGGGCCATTTTTGGCTTGTGATAGACTATAAATCAACTTTATAATTATTTAGCTATTATCTTGCTCATTAATTTTTTAAAATTTTTCAGAAATGAACTTTAATGCTTAGAAGTCTGGGGGTAGCTACCGGTTTTGTTAGTGATTATCAGCAACTACAAAAGTAGAAGATGCATATATTAGCATTAGTATATGCTAGCACTATTCTGGGCACTTTGGATATATCAGTATACCTAATCCTTGCAAGAACTCTGACATAAGTACTAAGCTTACTATACTGATTTTTTAAGTGAGGACGTTGAGTCACAGTATTTTGTTTATTATGTTCTAATTATATCTTACATACAAACAGTGATGTATTTTACAAGTGTTATGAGCTGAAATGTGTTCATATGTTCATTTCAGGTAATTGCTCTAATTTGACTCCCCCTATTTAAGAGATGGGCCAGCAAACTTTTGGAGCAAGATAGCAAATATTTTAAGCTTTGCTGGCCGTTTGACCTCTGTTACAATAAATAAACTCTGTCATTGAAAATATACAGATGAATGGATGTGGCTGTATTCCAATAAAACTTTATTTACAAGAACAGGAAGTGGGTGAGATTGACCAATTTCAGATCCATAACACATTTACTTACTCTTTAGTTGGAAAAAAATACTGAGAACCTACTTTTTATGATACACAGATTCATTTTCCTTGGAGAGCATTTTAGAAACCCTTAAAAGGAGTGCCTTGCTTAAAAAATAAAAGATGCCTTTCAACTTTGAAATTTAATGTTTTTGCCAAAGGTATCCTCCCTAACTCCAGCAAGTAAATGTAATTAAAAAAAATACATGCAGTGTTTCATCAAGTCTAAGATGCATACTTTTTATAAATCAATATCTACGAAATCAGAATGTGTCTTACAATGTGTAGCATCTCAGCTTTGAGGAAATACAGAATTAGCTATTTTTGTTGTGTTTTATTTTCAATAAATTTTAGTAAAAAAACAAACAAACAAACAAACAAAGAGACACCACCTGTAATTGAACAAGTTGTGTTTATTAGTCATTTCAGGGAGGGAGAATGCACACATGCTTAAAACAATGTTGAAAATGACTTGTAGGGTTCAAGCTTGTGTCAGCAGATGGGGGGTAGGATTTAAAACAAAGGAGATTTCTTCTGCACTGGATGCTGTCTAGAGGTATGGGTAATTTTAAGACTGGGTATGTTATAAATACTACCTAGAAGATGAGAAACACAGACCAAGGCTAAGCTGTAGTTGGTAAAGGGGTAGCAGTCACCCACACTCTCCAGGATAGAGTCATATTTGGTCATTTTTGTGGCTTGGACAAAGTTTATATCTTGTCTGTGTTCAGACATGATTACAGAGTGATTGTGGTTTTTGTCTCAATTGTCAAGGTCTCAAAGTGGCCTTGTCTGACACTGATGTTCAACAGCTGTCACCAAGACCTCTCTGTCAGTGCCAGGCCAGCCTCTGGATGTCAGGAGCTGGTGTTCTTTGTCTGAATAGGGCGTTTATGTTAATCAACTAATACTGTGCCTGTAAACTTCTAGGTGATATCAAAAAGCTGTACTTGTAGCTTTTATTCTTAAAATGTAAGGCTACCTGAAGTAATTATGTTTGAATTATAATGCCTAGTACAGTGTCCTGGCTATAGCAGGTAATCAGTAAACTACTGTTACATGAGCTAATTTCATTTCTAAGGCAGAGTGTTTCAAATGAATATTGACAACTAATTCTAAGTAAAATGTATAAGACATGAGTGGCACATAAATATTCATAAGGTAGTTGGACGCATCTAACAGAACTTTTAAACGTTAGACTGATGAGCTTCCCTGACTTCAGTAAAACACAGGATGTTTTTCAATCCATTTTCTTACTCTCTTCTAAGAATAATGCTGCCTTTAAAACAAACCAAATGATTTACAACCAGGTCAAAGGAGCTCCCAAACATAGGACTGCCTTTGAGACACATGTAAACTATTCACCCTAAAGGATAAATAAAAGTCTAAAAATGAGTCCAATAACTAATACTTCTCAATTGAGAATTATTGAGCAATTTATTGTGGTTCTTCATTCTCTCTCTGTCTCAGAAATTATAGCTTCACATTTAAGGGCCTAAAATAGCTATTCCATGACTTGAAATAACAGGTGAAGGAACAAAGGAGAAATATAGTAAACAGAATGCATGGGATCATCTATAATGTGAACGGTCTGCACTAATAACACTGTTGTTGAAGCCATTCAAATTCCTTGACGTACAATTTATAGTTAAATGCATCATTCTTTCCCCCAAATTTCTTAAAAGGTCATCTTTTTCACAGCAACATTATTTTCATAAATAAAACGAAAAGAATCTTGTTTCTGAAAGTGTCATTTTTTAACACTTACCAAGAGCAAAGAGTTGCAAAAATGTATTTCCTTACATAAGTGGGCAATCATGAAATCATCTAAGCAATAATTTTTCTGAGAAAGTTTCTAGAAAGGGCTGTGTGTATCTTGTTAGGATGCAGCATCATTCTGATTTATAGAATCACTAAAGCACTCCTTATTAAACTGTCACTCAGAGACTACACAGCAGAAAAAGCTATTATTGATTTAATTAGGTCTTTGGAGTTCTCTAGTTTAATAGGAAGAGTTGCCTGCGTGTGGATAAGAATGCATATTTTTCATATTTTAGTGTTATTAAATTTAAAGGTGATAGTATAGGGAATGTAGAGCATTTTTCTTTTCTTGGCTGTAGTCATGGTTTATAGCTGATACCTCTAATTGTGGAACATGACATTTTAAAATTTAATTTCATCAGGTTTTTCAGTGTGGCATACACTGAACAAGACAGGACTGGAAAATAGTTATAAATAATACAACAAGCAGGCATGTACTTATTTGAACACAAGGAAGTAAAGTTAATAGAGTATGAAGCTCTATTTCAAAAAGCATGCTCTCTCTTCAATCATAAATCCCTTCTGGGTGGATATTGTTTCACCCTCCAAACCCTACCATCATTTCTTGCACATAGTTAGTTATCCAACTGAATATAAGAGTTCAGTATAACCTCTCAGGGTGTTTACTTTAAGGCAATAAGTATTCGTTTTTTTAAAGATAATACACATTGGCCCGTTTAACATCTCAAACATATCCTATAGGCTCCAAGATAAGACCACTTCATGCGAAATTCCACATTGTCCACGTTTAGGGATACAATTAATCAAGAGTGTCTGCCCTGACTGCTTTCATTTTGGGCAAGATCCTTTCCAGCTCTAATTGTGGCGTTATTTCTGAGCATACTTTTTGAGAGGAGATGAGCTAACAGAACGTAGAGGTTTAGTAATTTAGGAATAATGTCCTTCTTCCTCCGAAGAGGTGCCAGGATAGTGAATCTCTCTATAGGACATGGGGACCGGGGTGGGGACAAGTTCCTATTCTGAGCACAAAATTATCTAGAAAGCTACGCTAAAGATCTGATTCCATGACTCCACGTTCAATATGTCTTTGAATGTAAGGAAGACCCACCTCTATCAGACAGGTCAGTGATTAAAGATTGTTTTGGTAAACATATATTTGTATGATCTATGGAAGCTTGTTGAATCTCTTCTTAAAATTGGCATACCAATTCTGTGCTGTTAACATTTAAACTGCATTGGTTAATCTACAGAATCAGTGATCTATACTGATCAGCAAACCCTCTCTAATGTGATTCTTCATACAAGTAACTTGAATAAATCTTTTTAGCTTTATGATCCAGTTTTGACCAGGTAAGTTTTGGAAAACCTTTAAAAATGGTCATCTCCTTCATGTTAAATTCTTTTGTGATTTTTGTGAGAGTGTAAATTGATATAACTACCATGGAAGCTAAATGGAAGTATCTACAAAAGCAAAATGAACGTATATCGCATGACCTACATTTGTACTCCCAGGCATATAGTCAATAGAAATGCATATATATGTTCAATAAAAATTATGAGCAACAATGTTTATAGCAGCTATATTTTCATAGTCTCTGTATTAGCTTGCTAGGGCTGCAGTAACAAAGTACTGCAGATCGGATGACTAAAAGAACAGAAACGTGTTGTCTCAGGCTCAGAGGCTGGAATCTGACATGACAGCAAGGTGTCAGCAGGGTTGCTTCTGAGGGCTACGAGGAAGAATCACATACATGTGCCTCTCCCCTAGCTTCTGGTTTGTTTGGTCTTTACATGGCATTCTCCTTCCATAAATGTCTGTTGGATAGCCCACGTTAATGACCTCAGTACAGCGTGATCAGCTCTGTAAAGAGCCTATCTCCAAATAAGATCATATTCTGAAGTACTGGGGGTTAAGACTTCACCATATAAAGCTTGGAGTTATACGGCTCAATCCATAACAGCCCCTAAATAAAAATAAATGTCTATAAACATTGAATAGATTCATAAAACGCAGTATATTCCAAAAAAGGAAGACATGCTATATAGAAATGAGAATAGCTGACATATCGACACCTGAGTCAAAATGGACGAATCTTACAATCATAATGTAGAGCATAAGCAGCCAGAAGTTTATATGCTGAAGGACACATAGAAGAATAAATACTGAATGAAGTTATGCATATCAAGTTTCAAAATAGTGGCTACCTTTTAGGGATGGGGAGCAGAAACTGGAAAAGACTAAAGAGCTGTCACTGGGATGTTCTAATTCTTCATTTAAAAATGGGCATGTTGATGAGTTCACCTTGCTTTAATTAATAGAGCTGTACACCCGTGATTTGAATACTATTTTTAATTTTAAAAGACATCATATAGGCCAGGCACGGTGGCTCACACTTGTAATCCCGGCACTTTAGGAGGCCAAGGCAGGTGGATTACCTGAGTTCAGGTGTTCAAGACCAGCCTGACCAACATGAAGAAACCCCATCTCTACTAAAAATACAAAAATTAGCCGGATGTGGTGGCACATGCCTGTAATCCCAGCTACTCAGGAGGCTGAGGCAGGAGAATTGCTTGAACCCAGGAAGTGAGGGTTCAGTGAGTCAAGATCGTGCCATTGCACTCCAGCCTGGGCAACAAGAGTAAAACTCTTGTCTAAAAAAAAAAAAAAAAGACATCATATGAAAAATTCTAGGGTACAAAAGAAAGGGATAAGTATATAACACCTATAACAAAGGCACCAAAGATGGCTCCAATCAATCTCAACGAAAATTGCCCAAGTGACAAAATTACATAAATTAAATGGAAAACAAATGCTTTAATAAATATGTAAAAGTGATCACGTTGAAGCCCAGAGGTTGCAGTAACAAACTCTTTAGCTAGAAGAATACAAGCAAACTTCAAAGAAAACGTGATTTAAGAGCCGATTTCTTTATGGATGAGCAAAAGTGCTATAGGCAAAAAGAAGTTTTTAGACCTGTTCTTCCAACTCTCTGCCTCTCCTTGAGCCTCTATATTTCCTAAAACACAACAAAATTGAAATTAGGCCAATTATTAACCCTACAATGGCCTCTTTCGTGAAAAAAAGGATCACACATCTCTCAGTTTAAGTCTAATGCTAGAAGCAATTAAGCTTAGTGGGAACGGCATACTGAAATTTAACATAGGTAAAAAGATAGGACTCTCATACCAGTTAGCCAAGTTGTGAAGGTGAAGGAAAAGTTCTTAAAGGGAATGGTTTCAGAAGGAATGCTACCAGCTCCTCTTTGTACCTCTGGTAGAAATCAGCTGTGAACCTATCAGGTCCTGCACTTGATTTTGTTGGTAGGCTATTAATTGCTGACTCAACTTCAGACCTTGTTATTGGTCTATTCAGGAATTCTTCCTGATTTAGTGTTGGGAGGGTGTATGTGTCCAGGAATTTACACATTTCTTCTAGATTTACTGGTTTATTTACATGGATGGTAGTTTGTATTTCTGTGGGATCAGTGGTGATATCCCCTTTATCATTTTACTAATCAAACTTTATCAGAGATTACTAAAATACCTCCATGCACTCAGTTCTCTTTTTCTCATAAATGTAGGAAAGCACAAATTAAAACAAAGCAACAATTGCCCTAAATTCAAATTCAAGTTAGCGGTTTTCTCTAAGGCTGAGAGAAGACAGTGCAATGAGGAAAGAACAGATGGAGGATTTAAACCTACTGGTAATATTCTATGTATTAAGCTTAGAGATGGATATATGGCTGCTCTGTTTTAAAATTAAATTGCCGTTATATACAATATTTTGAATGTGTAATGTGTTAATATACATAGGCTTTGGACCAAACTACCTGTAATCATTAATTTCCACCACAATACCTTCTATTTGTATGAGATATGTCTTCAAAATGACATAAGAAGAAAATAATGTATTACATTTAGATAAATTAGAGCAGGTCTAGCACATAGGAAGTCCTTCATACATGTCAGCAAATATCACTTTGAGTCAGCAAAGCAATCTCTGGAAGTAAATATCTCTAACAATAATTTACATATTAAAAGTTTGATATTTCCCATACTAGATTTCATTCTCTTTGTTGTATAGTTAATAGAAATGGTAAGAAATCAAATTATTTTATTCTAAATAACAATCATTTTACTATAAAATGCCTAAAAATAAATCAGTGTTAAGGAATGCAGTGTTCTAAAAAAAAAAAAAAAAAAAAACAAAACTAACCTTAACCTAGAATACTCTGTTCCTATTAGCTTGTGACCATGATCAATTTAACTCTGTAGTCTTCAGGTAGTGGTGTGAACTGGATAAGTTATATCTTAAACATATTTCCATCTCTAATCACAACTTCAGTCTTTTTTTCCTCGTTACCACTGATATTTTTGTAAGGCTTTGACAAGAGAGTGGGTGGAGTGGGGAGTACATCCATGTTAATTTTCTCAGATAAATTTGGCTTCATGTTAGCCTTTTTCTTATCTTTTATTTCACTCTTGCTTTGTTTTCCTTTCTCCTTTTTAAAATGTGTATCATTATAAATACACCTTTTTCTTTATCAGTATTTTTTATGAAGAAAAATAAAACCTACATGTTTGGTAGAGAAGAACTGAAGCTTTCTAAAACTAAGTCACAGCCACAGTCAGTCTTTTTTAAACATTTTGGACTACTTTTGATCATCTCTATGTCCCAGTGGTTCCACGGTGATACTATGCTATACCTCTTTAAATTGTTGAAAATATTTTACCAACCATTTTACAATCCATAGCGCTTAAGATGGAGAAACACAGAAAGAACAGATAAAATAAGCTTCCATTTCCATGATTACTTGAAAAGTAGATTGCCTAGCACATAGGAAGCAATGAAAAGAAACTGGCTATTATCAATGCCAATACTAATAAAGTGGAATTAGGACTAAGAGGTGAAACGCTTCTAGCTGTCAGTTATCTGGTAGATTAATGAATATTTCAGAAGACTTTGAAATTGTTTTTTGTAATACAACGGATGGGCACTGGGTTTCCTGAAATAAGGAGTGATGGTCCAAAACCAGATGCCAAGGGCACTGGAAACCTATTTTGTGGATTTCATAACTGCCTGGAGATGGCCTTAAACAAAGTGCCAGAGAATTAGGTAATGCTATTAAAGCACTTCCATGTTGATGAACAAGTTTTAAAACACTGAGCCCTGAAGTTAGTTGACACACTTGGTAATAAACACTCATAAATAATAAATAGTTACATAATTGTCATTTCAATATACTTTGCATACATTAGAGAGTTCCAAAATTATACTGTAGATGGAATATCTAGAATAATCCAAATGCAAAAGACAACAACATTATATGTTATATGTTATATATTTTATTCTTTTTTGAGTCAGGGTCTTGCTCTGTCGCTTGGCTGGAGTGCAGTGGTGAGATAACTGTTCACTGCAATCTCTACCTCCCGGGCTCAAGCCATCCTCCAACCTAAGCCCCTCAAATAGCTGGGACTACAGGTGTGAACCATCATGCCCAGCGAATTCTATTTCTTGTAGAGACGAGATCTTACTATATGGCCCAGGCTGGTCTCAGCACCTTGAGGGTTACAAACGTGAGCCACAGCGCCTGACCAGATGTTATTTTTAAGGTAAATGAGTAGTAATTACAACAAAAAATTGTGTGAGTAATGAGAAAAATAAACATTGTAATTCAGAGAAAATTCAACATTCATTCAAATAACATCAATATCTTCTATAAGAAAGAATTTGGGTAGCTACCGGATTTTAAGATCTTAAAAGAAAAAAAAGTCAAATTAAATTTGATGGGAATGAATAAAAGATTTTTAGAACCACAGAAAAAGTCAAATAATTTTTGGCTCTTCTGCCAATAATACATTTGGATAGCAAGTCTTTGGTGTTAGGGTATCAGAGAGTATAAAATATAGTTCCTTACCTCCAAAGGAAGCAATATACTTCCTTTCTGAATCCTCCAGATTGCCCCCAAAAAGACAGGTTAACAAACTATCAACATGTCTTCACTAGCATCAAAACCTTTTTTTCTAAGCAAGTGTTTCAGTGAAATAATCTTATCTTTCTCAAAAAAAAAATTACACTCTTAAATGGTGATACATTTTGATTTTTTTCTGAGACAAAATTATATTTGTAGCAATCATGATGTAAAAATGTAGTCCATTTGGAAGATAATAATGGCAGTTTTATTAATATGCTTTCTAAATATTCTCTTTCAATAGTATAATTTGATGAACTATATTAAGAAGCTCATGAGCTGCCAATCATCTGTTAAGGAATGTTCATTTTATCAGGCCAAATATGTAGAATATATATATGCTTAATATTCTGTACCAAATAATTTGGGGCCGTAGTATATGGACTGCATAAAATGTAAAATAATAAAAAAACATTTTGCTGTTTTTTTCCTCTCTTCACTTACCTTTTCATCCTTTTTTGAAAGCAAGCATATTAAATAAGAAACACCCAAATCTTAATGTCATTTGAAGATTGAATGACAGAAAGGCATTTTCTCAGGAAACAGTAAGAAAACCAAAGCAATTAGGAAATTGAAGACTTTAAGAAGCTATATTTTAGGTGTATTATTTTAAAATATTTTCCTTTGTAACTTATTTTACTTTTGAGAAAGGAAAGGGGAAAAAATTAAAGAAAAATGAAAACCTTACAGAAAAGGAAACAATAACTTAAATAGGTTCTTTTTTTTTTTTTTT
>NW_016107357.1:18939337-19007576 GCF_001604975.1 Cebus imitator | reverse complement strand
CTCCCTGTCCCCCAGGCTGGAGTGCAATGGCACGATCTCGGCTCACTGCAACCTCCACCTCCCAGGTTCAAGAGATTCTCCTGCCTTAGCCTCCCAAGTAGCTGGGATAACAGGCATATGCCACCATGCCCAGCTAATTTTTGTATTTTTAGTAGAGGTGGGGTTTGGCCATGTTGGCCAGGCTGGTCTCCAACTCCTGACCTCAGGTGCTCCACCCACCTCAGCCTCCAAAGTGCTTGGATTACAGACGTGAGCCACTGTGCCCAGCTGGAATTTTAAGAATTCATTGCAATGGGAAAGATAGTGAAGTATAAGAGGCATAGCAAATTTGAAAGATTTTTATTCTAGGGGAGTATTTTATGTTTGAGATACAGTGTTTGAAAAGCATTTTCATTGTAGGATTATTATTTATTTCCTTTGAAGGATTTTTATACTAAGGGATTATTTCATTGTAGGATTTTTATTATTTCATTTGAAGGATTATTAATCTAAAGAAGTATTTTATGTTTGAGATACAGTTTGAAGAGCATCTTCATTGTCCAAATGAAGACCAGAAGGAAACAGAAATATCAGGGGAAAAAATATAGAACAACAGAGTGAATTTTTACATTGAAATGATATAGAAAGCTGATGAGATAAGATTGAAAATGTTTGTAATTAGGAATGTGGAGGGTCACAGAAGTTATTGGAGTCTGACAAAAGGAAATTTCATGGTGCGGTAGGCATGGAAGTAGAATTGCTTTGGATTCAGGAGTAAGTGGAATATGAAAAAACTGGGGCAGTGGAGTGAGAGGTGTGGGAAAGATATGAAAAGTTTTTCTTCCACTGAGTGATCCATCAAGGATAGGAAATAGTTGAGTGTGTTGAATGTTGATAGGGAAGGAATCAGTTGAGAAGGAAATGTCAAATATAGAAAATTCAGAACATAGAAAATACAGAAAAGGAGGAATCATTGAGATCCTCTTATTCCAATCAGGCATTTAACGCAAAAGTGAAATGCAATTTTATTTATTTATTTATTTATTTGAGACGGAGTCGGAGTCTCGCTCTATCCCCTAAGGTGCAGTGCAGTGTCAGGATCTCGACAACCTCTGCCAACCACGTTATGCAATTCTCCTAGCTCAGCCTCTTGAGTAGCTAGGACTACAGGTGTATGTCACCATGCCAGGCTGATTTTTGTATTTTTATTAGAGTTGAGGTTTCACTATATTGGCCAGGCTGCTCTCAAACTCCTGACCTGAGGTGATCTGCCCACCTCAGCCTCCCAAGGTGCTGGGATTAATAGGCGTGAGCCACCACACCTCACTTGGAATGCAATTTTGATATGGCTTTGCCCACCTCTTCTTTGCCCCCATCTGTAAGGTGTAGATTTCCAGGGTTAGCAGCTATTTTCTAGGACCCTTCCTTTTTAGCATAATCTCTTAAGATCCCTTCAGTCCCCTGAGGCTACTCATAACTCTGCTCTGCTCCTTGGGTGCTCAAGTTTTTAGCATCTTGCTCTTCCCTGATTAATAATTCAGAAAATGCATTAAAGAGGGAACCTTCTGAGTTTGGAATGATTTCCATGAACCTCTCTTCTCTGATTTGGCTGATTCAGTCATGGATGACTTGCCAGGAGCAAACCCCAATTTTTGTCTCACCTTCCTTTTGTGAGGTTGTCAAAAGCTCTCCCTGTGTTGCTGCCTCTTTCCTGCATTTCTCTGACTGGTTTATCAGAGTCTAGTTTTATGCTACTTATTAGCAAATATCCCTAGCAGAAAATTAGCTCACATAATCCCATCTCACATTTTTGGGGTTCCCTGTTTTCCAAAATCTTGGCCTCTCACATGATGCTTTCTTCAGAAGCTCTGCAATATATTCAAACACATTGATTTTATATTTTGACTGACTCATCCAGTTGTTCTTAGCGGGGGCATGACCTTGCTGGAAAATCCTTCTTTATGTCCCAAATTGGTTTCATCTCACTTTAAATTTCATGACTAATGCAATGAAAATCTCAACAATTACATTCAATGTGTTCTCTTATTTTATACAGTGATATCATTATAGTGGTGATGTGTTCATTGCTCTGATTTTGCATGAATCCTTTAAAATTACATGCTGCTGGTGTCTAATACTCGGAATAAAAGCAGCGTTTTAAAAATCAAAGCATCTTTTCTCTTAGGGACAGTATACAGCTTTCTAAAGATAAACAAGGACCAGAGTGTTGGGGTCGATTCACAATTTTCAGTCCACGGATTTTAGAATGGCCCCTGATGAAGGGAAAGCAAGTTTTCTCATTCCAATGATTACAGGCACAGGTAAGTGCCAGATGGAGCTTTAAGGGCTAACAATGCTCTCTTTAATCTTCATCATTTTTAACAGAAGAGCTTTCATTTTACCAAATTTATATATAATTAAATTACGAAGCAGATTTTGTATGTGCTTCAGCTTATTCTCTAAGAATTTTCTCTTCTAGGAGCACCTTAGGAGGCAATTAAATAGCCTCATTCCTCATGTGTAAGTTAAATTAATTGTAATTCACTTGATATTAAATAGCTTCATATTTGATATGTTGCAAGTTTATGGCCTTCTTGAAATTGTCCTCCTTCCATTGTCCTTTTCTTTTTCTTATTAGTGATTGGACATAGACCCTCTCTAGTGCATTGTGGGTGTGAATTACGTACTAGTAGATTCAAAACCATGCCTTCTAAAATTTTGTAGTTCCTTTACAAGTTTCCGTTGGAAATCAAGATAAAAACTATCTTGATACCAGGAGATAACAAAACATGGATTTCCACACAATATTCTTGTAACATTCTTTAAGGCTACCATACAGAAGATTGTTTTTCACCCGTTACATAAGGTGAAGAGAGCTTTCTTTAATAAACCAGGATGGTTAAATCTTTCACAAGGTTTGAACAATCCAACTCTTAACTTCCTGATTTCTACTGCCTTAGTATTGACCGAACAAGAATTGAGCAGAGGGGCAATAATAGGTGTTTCTTTTGAATATTGACATGTAGCTTTCAAAGAACCTAAACACCAACTTTGGTCATTTGTGTTGATGTGTCCTTAAATCAGTGCCTTAAGAATCAGGCATGGTGCCAATGTAAACAAATAGGACTTTAGAGCATGATGATCTTGGTGTAAACTAGCCATCTCCTTGGGTAATTTACTTAATTACTCAGTTCTATAAAAATGAAAGAATATGACAATAATAATATTGTCCTCAAAGATTTTCTAAAATACTAATCAAAGAGTGTTTGTGAAAACACTGTAATCACTAAATATCAGATACATGTTAGATTTTATAACAACTAATAATTAATAAGAAGAATAATACTGATAAGGAACTTACACATGTACTTAAAGAGCCTAATCAATTCCAAACCATAATCTAATACTTTTATTAAGTAGACAATGTACTTCAGGTGTAGAAAACTGAATTCAGAATGTAGCATTTCCTTAAGATCTTGTTATAAAAATTATTGTGAATCTTGCATTTATCATCATAACTTCTAAACTCAAAATTAGATTTATCATAGTAGGTAAGTACGTCTAATATTTTAATTTGCAAATGACCCAGTGTCTAACTTATTTAGAATGCCCGAATACTTGGATTCCAAATGACTGTTAATTCCATAGAGATGGCAATGTGGGTAACCCGAAGAGAGACATCAGCATGGCATTTCATTCTGATTAAGTTCTCATTCCAATCTGAGCTAACTTCATAAAGCCATTATCCTGTGTTAAGCTCTGACCTAGTCTGGGTTCACAGCTTCTTTGTTTATTCATCACCATGTTCTGGAATAGTCATATAAACAACTTCACAGATATTTTGGTGTACTGCTTTTTCCCCAGAGTACATCTATTGGTATGTTTATTATATCAAATATTTCAATAAAGTACAATTTCCTGCAAATGGTTGTCTAAATGCTTCTAGAATGTATTTGTATTTTGTGGAAAATATGATTTTAAGGCTATATACATTAAAAAAAAACCCAGCTGAGAAATTATATGCCCCTGGGAAAACTAAGTGATAAGATAAGGGTCGCTAGCAAATAGCACAGAGTCATATTGTGCAGGTGTTTTCCTACCTGCAGAGTGAAAGTGTTTCTATTCATTTTAAGAGAAAGGCAAGGGGAAGCTAGGAGCAGGAATGAAAAATTTGAGCCTCTCTTGCCAATAAAACATCAGCATGAGGAGTTTGTTTACTTCCATAAAATTCAGAGCTTCCCTTGCCTGAGGTGGCCGCAGGGATCTGGGTGGTCTCACAAAGTCTTGTATGATGGAAGGAGGTCTCAGAGGGCTTACGCTCCTCCGCGTGCAGAGACCCAGAGAAATGTGCTTTGCCTTGCTTTCTCATTTGTTTTATGAAAATCCTGTTTTCTTGGATTTTGCCAAACAACTTTTGCATCCTTCTCCCTTTTTTCCGTGTATAGTTCTAGTGATGCATGGGTGGTGAGAGTAGCCGAGAAAGGTCAGCACAAAGCTGCAGAATTCATTTGTTAAGGTTTGTGCACACACGCACATAAACACACACACACACACACACAATCAATACAGATACAGTACAGACGACTGAGAATGAATACAGACAGTAACCAGAGGGGTATTCCATTAGCTGCCAGCAAACAAAACTGCAACAATGACTTTCTGTTCATTTTGGATGTTGGTCTGTGATTGCCCTTTCATTTCTACAGGTTTTCCTTTCTTTTCATGTGCTTTTGAATTCCTTGGCTTGAGGATTTCCTAATCTCTTTCTATTGTCTCTGGGATGACACAGCCACTGGGAAAGGCAAAGGGTTATGATCTCAACTTCAGCTGCGCTTTTCTCGTTTGTCCTCCCTTGGCTTTGTTGGCTGTTGTTACTTTCTGAGCTGCATCTTCCCACACATTCTGTGGTCTCATACCCTGGCAAGGACCCAGCCTGGTACTGAGCATCAGTAATAAGGTATTGAATTTGCCTAAGGAAGTTGTTAATCCTATTGTCTTCATTATTATGAAATACTTACAAAACTGCAGAAAAGAAAAACCCTCAATATTTTGTCACAAAAGAAGACTAGAACTTTTAAAAAACAACACGATAAAAGTTGTGCCTGGCACATATTGACATAACCCCAATTCAAAAGGTATTTTTTGGTTTAACCTCTACAAATTACTAAAGCATTTAGGAGAAAATGGTAGATTAATAAGTACAGACTCAGCCGGGCCCAGTGGCTCACACCTGTAATCCCAGCACTTTCAGAGGCTGAGGCGGGCAGATCATGAGGTCAGGAGATTGAGACCATCCTGGGAAACATGGTGAAACTCCGTCTCTACTAAAAATACAAAACAATTGCTGGGCGTGGTGGCACATGCCTGTAATCCCAGCTACTCGGGAGGCTGAGTGAGGCAGGAGAATCACTTGAACCCAGGAGTCGGAGATTGCAGTGAGCCAAGATCACACCACTGCACTCTAGCCTGGGCTAGTCTCCCTCTCAAAAAAGAAAAATAGAAAAGAGAAAAGAAAAGAAAAGGTACAGGCTCCATTTTGAAATAATCCAGAGATTAACGCAGACACAAATAAGTAAGTCCAGTTACATTCAGATTGAGCATGTTATTTTTGTTATGATAAAGTAATAATCATACAGAAAATGAAGAAATTATTTATTTATTTAGAGACAGAGTCTCACTCTGTCACCCAGGCTGGAAAGAAGAGGCAGGATCACAGCTTACTGCAACCTGGACTTCCTTGGGCTCAACAATGCTCCCATATCAGCCACCTGAGTATCTGGGACCACAGGCATGCATCACTAAGCCCGGCAACATTTTGTATTTTTTGCAGAGACAAGATTTCACCATATTGCCAAGCTGAAATTCTATATGTCCAGATGAAATCTGAAGAATTGAAATTAGAAGGCATGTTATCCAACATGAAGACAACCACATAAGGAAAATTTAAGTAAATAAATGATCAGAGATTGAGAATTGTTTATGTGCCTTGTTTAACAAATAGCTATAGAGCATTTTAAATAACGTTTAATAAAACAACATGTTGCTGTCATTCTATAACTAGAAAATTGTGTTCTTCTATCATTCAATCTGTATTCTGATAATTTGTAAAGAAGTTCATTCTAATATCAGTTTGGAATATTTGCTAATCTTGAAACATAATTCTTACTAAAAAAAAATCACAAATGCCCATTTCTTTTTCTATAATCACTCAATCTCTAAG
Organism: Cebus imitator; assembly: GCF_001604975.1. Lineage (NCBI taxonomy): Eukaryota > Metazoa > Chordata > Mammalia > Primates > Cebidae > Cebus > Cebus imitator. Next base: position 19,001,377 of record NW_016107357.1, on the reverse strand, counting down.
TGAGTAGTTTGTTTTCTAATTCACTTGATGAAACAATTAGGCTTAGAAGGTCTTAATTAGGGCCTCATAGCCTATGGAGAATTTTTTTCTTCATTTGTACGTAATAACAAAATAATTCAAGAATTTTATGCAACAGAATGAAATGTGCAGATTGGTACTTTTTACATAGTGCTATATATTTCCTCCCTTTTATGTGTCTTTTTAAATTGAAAAAGTACATAGAAAAAAGTACACAAATCTTAAGTGTCCTTACAGTTTGATGAATATATAACCTCTCCCCAGGTCGAGATATAGAACGTTTCCAACATACCAGCACGTTTCCTCGTGACCTTTCTCAGCCTCAAGATGTGCCCAAATGACCCCTGCCACCTGGTATTCCCATCCTTATGTAGTCTTCTGGCACAATAAATGAGGCTATTTTTTGTGTAGATAAAATGGTGTGTGATCTTTGAGACTAGATTATCAAAGTAATTATGTCTTCTTTCTTGCACTGTGATGCTTTCCTGGATTAGGTACTCTGGAGTACATCATTTGCTACATTATGAGGATTCTCAAGCAGTTGTATGGAGTAGTCCACATGAAGAAGAACTAAGGTCTTCTGACAAAAGCCATTATCAACTTGCTAGCCATATGAACGAACCGTCTTGGAAGCAAATCCACTAGCACTATCAAGCCTTCAGATGACCACTGTCTTCATTCAGTCAGTATCATAACTGCAACCTCATGAGAGACCTCAGGCCAACACTAAGCTTCTGAACGTTATGGGACCCATGTGTGAGATAGTAATGATTTATTGCTGGTTTTAGCTCTCACATTTTGAAGTAAGTTGTTGCATAGCAATAGATAACTAGTACAGCTGCCCAGAGAGTACCACCTAGATTGAACATCTACCTCAGTGTGCTGGAAAATAAAAATAGCCTCAGATATGAGATTTCTAGTGCAAAAATCAGGAAAATTTCAAGCAAAACTGGATTGAGTTGGTCAATCTGATTACAATATCTATCTACACAGATTGGTTTTGGCTGTTGTTGGACTTTATACTAATGGAACCATACAGTATATACTCTTTGGTTCTGAATTCCTTTGCTCCACATGTTTTTGAGATATATTGATGTCTCTAGGTGTGCAAATAATTTTTTGTTGTTGTTGGCATTTCATATTATAGATAACACATTATTAAAATTTCCTCGTACCACCAATAGACAGTTATTTTCTTTTTTCCAACTTGAGGACATTATGGATTAAACTGCTTTTTTTTTTGGAAGCTAGGACATTCTTGTACATATTTTTTCATAGAGTTAGGCATGTACATCTCCTAGGAATATGCATAGAAGTAGAATTGCTGGGTCATGAAGAAAAAGACTGTTTAGTTTTTATCAAAGATATTTTCAAAGTTGTTTTATCATTTTACACTTCCACCAACAATAGTTGGTGATGTTAGTTGCTCCATTTTCTCACCAACACAGTGTGGTATTCATTTTTAGTTTAAATCATTTCAGCAAATGTGAAATGCTATCTTATTTTGGCTTTAATTCGCATTTCCTTTATGTTAATGGTCTGGGGTCATTTAGGTATTTCCTTTTGTGATATATCTGCTTAAGTCTTTTCTCATTTTACCTTTTATTTTGATCTGTATCTTACTACTACCAAGAACTTTTAGGACTTCTTTATATATTCAAGATAGGAGTAGTTTATTGTGTACATGTATTGACAATATCTTTTCCCAATAAAAAGATTTTTATTTTAATCTCCTAATATTGTCTGTTGTCTAGCAGAAATGTTTACATTAAATAGAGTCCAATGTATCTAATTTTTGCATTTATGTCAAGGTTTTTTTAGGTGTTGTTCAAGAAATTTTGCCTACTCCAATGTTACGGAAATATTAAGCCATGTTTTCTTCTGTAAGCTTTGTGGTTTTACATGTCACATTTAGGACCATGAACCATTTCCAGTTACTTTTTGTACGAGGCATGAAGAAAGGTTGAGGTTCGTATTTCCCTACAATACCCAATGGCTTCAGTATAATTTATTGAAGAGCATCCAGTAACTTCTGAATTGTGGTATGTTTTCTGTTGTGATAATTGAATACATATATAAAAGTGAGTCTTGAAATGCAATGTGACCCTGGATTGAATCCGGGAACAGAAAACAAATATTAGTGGAAAAACCTGGTAATTCCTCAATAAAGTTTGGAGCTTAGTAGTAATGTAAGAATGTCAGCTTCTTAGTTTTGACAAATGTACCATGGTAATGTAAGATGTTAATATTAGAGGAAATTGGATGAGGGAGTATATGGAAACTTTCCATCTGTTTGCAAATTTCAAAAATACTTGAAATTACCCCGAAATAAGTAGTTAACTTTTAAGAAGTTGGGTCTGCTTGGACTCAATTTTGTTTCTTCTACTTATTTTCCTACCTGTACATTATTCCATACTGCCTTAGTTACTGTAGCTATGTAGAAATTCTTGAAATCTCTGATAGGTTTAACCAGTTGAATATGTGTGGTGGAAGTGAATTTTTACAGTTTTGAGATTAATCCTAAAATAAAATCTGTCAGACTCTGCTTTGCACTTTTAGGAGCCATCAATTTCCAACTGAGACCTCCAACTGCCCAGCTGGAGTTCTGACGTGGCAAGAAAGAGAAGAGGTTCAGTTATCTCAGAATCTTACTTGAGCCCAGACTTTGAGATGTTCCAGAGTGAGACATCTTGGAAGGTCAGGTTATTGAGGCTGTTGCTTGTGTAATGCTAAAGAGAATTCTTGAGCTGTGCCTGGTTAAGAATTGTGAAAGACATTTTCCAAGCCACTGAATTTTGAAGTAGCTTATTATGCCACAACAGCTAACCAAAATAACAGCTCAAAACAAAGGTCAAGGTTAACGGTAGGTTAGGTGATCACTGAAGTGAAGAAGGAGGAGTCAAGTGACTGGAGGAGGGTGAGCAATTGCAGATTTGTGAAGTAAAATGAAAGCAAATGGCCTAAGATAATGATCTGAGGGATCCTTCCATGGCTCTTTCCAAGAGATGAAAGGAAGAAAAATGAATAATAATGAGTAGCCACTTCTCTTTCTTGTAATGGGAGAGTGCAAGGGTTAGACTTGTTTTCCTACCTTCAGGAATGAAATAGATGTGACAATACATCATTTTTTAAAAGTTTTCACTATCAGACAATAAACAGTACTGAACTGATTCTGAAGAGTGAACATGGTGAACTCTATGGCTGCACCAATTTCTACCCACAAGCAACTTCTGAAACATGGTGCAGGAAAAGAGCTTCCAAACAGAGTCATTTGCCTTGCTTAGTTAAGAAGACAGAAGCTAAAGTTTAGTAAAACTGCTGCAGGCAGAATTCGTAAGGCAGAATGTTGAAAATAATGGTACGAAGAAGAGAAAGCTCCAGAAATCAGCCCAAGCATCCCCTTGACTCTGTCTGTGAATACGCATCTACACCCACAGAAGATAAGACTTCACAAGGACAGTTGGGTGTGGCACAGAGGTAGGGATGCCAGCACTCTTTAAAGCGTTCGATTCCCCAGTGTGCCACGGGACCGGGAGATGTTTGAATTCTAGCCGGCGTGCCCTGCTAACCTTAAAAACAAGCTTCCAAATGATGCCTACCAAGGCAAACTTCAAAACTCTGAAGGGAAGGAAACAGCCAAAGAACAGAAACTCTTTAAAGGCAGAAAACAAAACCTAACGTGCAACAGCGTGCAACAGTCAAGATATCACATATCTAATAAAAAATTATTATGCATAAAAACAGAAAAAAGTGACTGGTTAGCTTAGTATGTAGACAAGAAAAGCAATGGCATTTTTAATTCTATCATCTATAACTGAGACTGTTAGAGTGTGTTCTAAATGCGCTCAATATGCTCAAGAATGAAATTTAATTGTGAGTAGCGTGAAATGAGAAAGAAAGCACATGAAAAACAAAAGAACTTCTGGTTCCTTCTATCTGCCTGCCTTTTATTTCACACCTCTACATATTGCTCCCTTGCCCCAGTCACTGCTGTCTTCTTTCTTAACTTCAAATACAATATCTGAAATGGAAAATTCAGTGGATAGGATTCCAAATAGATTAGTTACTGTGGTGACAGTTTCATTGGTGTATACACACTAGTTTTTACATTTGTAAAAACCCACCAAAATGCAGATCTAAGTGGGTATACTTTGTATTACCTAAATTATATTTCTCAACAAAATTGAATTTTAAAATAGTGTATAAAAATGGCCTGAATGCAGGATCTGGAGAGGGAGTGAGACAGTGGAAAAAATATTAGGAATTACATGTGAATTCAGATAATAAAGGATCTTGAATTTTATCTTAAAATTGTGGCACTTCATTCTGCTTTCAAGCTGTTGTAATATCCAATTCTCACATTTTGTTGTTGAACATGCTACTTTATGAATCAGTTTATTATTGTATCATATAATCAGACACATAAGAGACTTATGAAATTATTAGAAGGAACTCCATGAGCATGGCATAAATCAAATAGACTTTAGTACTCCAACTGAGGTATTTCCACAATGAAGTGATAAATCCTTCTCTTCTGCATTTAGAAATATTATTTATGATCATACCCTTTACTTTAGGTGATTATGGACAAACAAAGGACATTCCTCTCTCATTGCTCCACGATGATCGTTCTCCAAATTAACACGTTGTAAGGGTAACATAACTTTACAAGTTTCAAAGAATCTTCATATATACATTTTATGTATTTACATATTTCCATTTATTACATATATACCTATTTACATTTCATATATACATAGTTTTAATTACACTAGTCATAGACATTATACTGACTGGCTTTGTTTATATTAGCTTTGTTATAGCTCTTTTTTGAGACGGAGTCTCCCTCTGTTGCCAGGCTGGAGTGTAGTGGGGCAATCTCGGCTCACTTCAACCGCTGCCTCCTGAGTTCAAGAGGTTCTCCTGCCCCAGCCTCCTGAGTGGCTGGGACTACACGCGTGTGGCACGATGCCCAGCTAATTTTTGATTTTTAGTAGAGACCGGGTTTCACCATGTTGGCCATGATGGTCTTGATCCCTTGACCTCATGATCCACCGGCCTCAGTCTCCCAAAGTGCTGGGATTATAGGTGTGAGCCAAAAGGTGAAGGGGAAGAAGAGAAACAAAACTGACACTTACTGCACATGTATGATGTGTCGGGCAGTATAATACAGAACCTCTACATGCTGTCTAAGTGAATCCACACAACACCCTTGAGAGATAAAGACATATATCTCTTTTAACAGATGAAGAGACAGAGACTGTGAAGCAAATGCCCAGGTTAGTAATAAATTAATAAAGGGTAAATGTTGGAATCCAAATATCTGGCTTCAGAAATCTATGTATTTTACTAATGAGAACTGCCTTATAAAAATTCCTAAAGAGAATGTAACTTGAGTCCAGCATATTTCATTACAAAGTAATGTTCTTCACTGTGCAGCTGCTGGTCAAACTTGATATTAACCTACTATTCATTAAAATTAGTGTTATAATACAACAAGCTTTAATCCTTCTTAAACCTGTGATCAATTTTTACTTATTTGAATGTGAAAAAAGTATCTCAGTTTATATATAATTGTATCAGGAACATGACTCAAACCAAACTTTCATACTGGTGATTTTTAAGATGTTTAACATCTATTTTTTTTTCCTATAATTTGCAGATTTTCACAGACTATTCACAGAATCATTTTCTGACACAATTACCTCATTCTTTGATTTAACTTCTAGTTTATTTAACAAATGATTAGTTTTCTATTTTGAAACATGTCTGTCTTAATTATTGGCACAGAGTATTACTTTTTCTCCAGACATACTGTTTTTTCTCACGTTGGGAAGCATGAAAGCTTTCCCCCTAGAGTCTACAACATGAAATATTTGCTGAGAGTCATGTCTCTAAATTGATAGTCCAAGAGTCCCCTGGGATGTAACTGGGGACTCATATGAAGGTGATTTTAAAACATTTTTTATGCCTGGAATAAGATAAGTACATTTATAACAAGATATTACAAAATAATCTTATAAAAAGTAGAGATACAATTTAAAATTTGGGGGAAATTAACAGGCAATTAACAGGGTTATTTTCTTCCCACTGTGCTCTCTACAATGAAAAGAATCATGGACCCAAATGAAACTTACAGAAGCAGCTTGTGATGTGGCTGAGCAATTTCTATTATTTTAAAGAACAAAGCAATAGAGCTAGCTTTTCAACTACCAAATATATACTTTTAAATAGAATTGACAACACTTGATCTCTCTCCATGACATTGAAATGCTCTTAATTGTTAAAACAACAAATTAGGGTAATTAAGTAATGTTTAGAAATGTAGTTCTCTGTGATTGGATTTGTTCTCAAGTCAGTAACAGCTGACAGCACCTTGCTGTTTATAACTAAGAGTAGAAAACGATGTTGGAACTGTAGATTTAACTAACACATTTGAAATAATTTCTAATCAGCTGATGGACTGCATAAATCTGAAGTACTGCTTTCTGTCTCTTTGGTTTTATAGTTCATGGAATTTCAGAGAGTTAAGAAAGGTCAAACACATTCAGCTATTTAAACAAGTGTAAAACCTCACCAGTTTATCCAAACATTACCCCTGTTTAGGCAAAACTCATATCATTTCCTAGAATTTTGTTTGCCTGTGCGTTACCTCACAAAAGTGGTACTCTTACAAATTAAATGCATGAAGATGTTAATGGACTCAAATGTGTTTTTTTTGTGTGTGTGAGTATTGATACTTTAGATGATTTTGCCTGAAGAGGGCAGTATTTCACCAATGGACGGAATCTCTAAGAGTAAAATTATGGAGACCGCAGTGACTACACTATGGGGAAGGGCAATTATAGTAGACTACGTACTCAGCAGCCCTGAACAGATAAACTTTTGCTTGCTATCAATATCTGTTTGATTATAGTAGCATATTGTTAATATGTCATCTCTACTTATCTTTGCCCAGTGGGCAATGTCAGGAAATAAAGGACTGCAAATGTATTTAAGAATATATTTATACTACACGAATATGTTTCTTAAATATAATATTCTTGCATGGTTATCATAAAGTCACTAATTTTTACCAGCTTCAATCAGAATTCTTTTTTAGAAAAAGAATGGTCTTTTTTAAGGAAAATCCCTGATGAGTCACTTCAAGGTATAAGGTAACATCTGACTGCTTGGGTGTGAAGGAGACTAGCAGAAGATCGTCAAACATTCTACATAAGAAGAAAACAAAAAGGAATTGAGGGACATTGAGGTGACCTAGAAGTCGGAGAGAGTCTGGGGTCTGATTGGTTGAAATGATTTAAATTAAATCTCACTAAGAAAGGAGAGTTCTATATTTTTAAATTATCACTATATAGTCTTGTGAGATATCTCTCCTACCTGCTATGAATTTCCACAGAAAATCTATTATTTTCAATTGCCTTGTGGCTTGTCATTTAGGGTGAGTACAGACATCAATAGAAAAATCTTTTTCACATAGCAAACACATGAGCAATACGCTAATGAATTGTTGATTGTATTTGGATGCAATTCTCTGTGACCACTGGTCATAATTATGCAAGTTATGTTCCAATATTGAAAGACAATTCAGGTCCTAGAAATGCCTAGACCAGTTCCTGTCTTTATTGAAGGTCACCTGCTAGGCTTTTGTGAGTTCCGAGATTTGCCTTTTGCAGTCTTCCACCTCTGTCTTTCCACTGAGCTGTCAGTCACACTTACACCTCTAGCTGTTCTATTGACTGTGTCCAGTGTTCTTCAGTGCACCGAAATTGCTGCTGTGAGTTGCGAAAATAGAAAGTGAAAGTTATTGAAAACCATGTCAAAGACTAGTAAAGAAGCTGTGATTGAGGTCAGAGATTGTTTGTGATTCTGTAAGTAACTTAAACTTCAGCCTGTGGTCTCTCTTTTGGTTGCTCAGGTGGCCACTGTCCTCTCTTTTGCTGTTTCTCTGATACATTCTGAACAATTGATATTACTAAGTAAGTAAGAGAATATTCTATGTGAGGATATCTTGGGATGATGAAACACCACATAAAAAGCAGAGAAAAAATTTAGTTACGAAAAGCTAATGAGGGAAGATGTCTAGAAGAAAGAAGATAATGAAAATGATTTACATGAATTAAAAATAAGTATTAATAATGATATGTGCACTGGCATAAAATTTACTGTAGGTTAAAAGTATTTTTGAATGAACATGTGAATATGATGAAAGAAGTATATATAATGCAAGCTAATATATACAGGATTATTTAATGGGTGTTGAGAAATATTCTCTCCTGAAAAAAATGAAGTTTTTGATTTTTTTTTTCTTAAGGATATCATTGCCAAAATGAATGTTAAGGAGGAGTAAATTCAGTAAAAGTGAGCAGAACAACACATTAACATAAAGTCTTAAAAATAGTTCTGTGTGTGGGAGAGAGGATGGTGCTCTAAACTTTATTAAGCCAATTGTTGAGGAGACATCTGGAATCTGATACTAGGGAACACCAAAGCAATAAATGTGCATAGTGATTTTGTGTTAAAATGCAGTAGTCTACATAGGGTTTGTCTGAACCAAAGGCATTACTTAGTAATGCTGTTGAGTTGCCTCCTTGGGCCCCTGTCGGGGTTGGAGAAGGACGTGAGAGACAGGGAAAGAGTGAAGAACCCAGTCTCCAGGAGTGTACAGAGGCAACTAAGTGATGGGCGACCAACGCCTGCTCCCCAAACTGCATCAGTCTGGATCCTACTTGGACAGGTGAGAAATTTGTTTTTTTCTTTCAGGAGTATAAACTCGCTGAGGGTAGAAATCATGTATATTCTCTAACCCCATTAACTAAAATAATGTCTATTCAATTTAAAAAATACATATTGAATTCATGGATAGTTTATTTGCCGAGAAATACATTCTGTCAACTTTTTTGGAAGCAAATGTCATTCATAATTCTATGGAATATGAATTTGAAGAAAAATTCCTGTGAAATATCAAAAGGTTGATGCAATTTGCATAGTTTCATTCATTGAATGATGAGGCCCTATTTTTAAAAAGGTGAATGAGATCCAGCAACTGCCTTCTAGAATTATAAAGTCCACTGGAGACAAGTTTTACACCAGTACACTTGCTTTTTGTCTGTGAACTTTATACCCAATATTCCTTTAAGTAATGTTAATTCATTTCTTATTTATGGGAAATGAAGTCTTATATTCAATAAAAGAGTGAACGTAAAAGTCTATGTATTGAAATATCACTTTACTCCACAAATTTGTACAGTTATTATGTGTCAGTCAAAATATTTTTTCTTGTAAAAAACACATATCCAAGGAAACTTTTGTAAACTTTTATTTTTACTTTTATATTATTGCCAAAGACTCCTCCACAATTATGGTTTGGGGCAACAACATGATGATATATGGAATATATTTTTTAAAAAGTAAATCAAAGTCATTAAACTAGGTTTATTTAAAAATCTTACATTGATTTCGTAATCACAAAATCTTTTGTGATACCTCTGTCTCAATGACATGCTTTTTTTGAGCCCTGGTACTATGCATCAAATATCTCACCTTTAAGGTACTTATAAGTCGCAGTTCATGCATTATTGAATTCTTCTGTTTCATAAGCAGTTACCAAGTGCCTACTAGAAGCCAGGAACTGTTCTGTACAATGGCGAGTCAATAAACAGAAAAGGCAGCAATCTTATACTCACAGAAATTCTTTTCTAGTTCACTCTGAGCCTTATTTTTCTCCCTATACCATTTGCACAACCACTTTAGGTCAGCTCCATGTATTTCTGCACCTATGTAGCTTGTCCATAATGGTCAATTTCTTCCACCCAGAGTCATTTTTCTTATTCCCAGGGATATTTTCATGTTCCAATCTCCATTCCAACAATCATTCTATTTTTGAGACATTTCTTGCCTTACCACATCAAGACCCACACTCCTCACACTCCAGGTAGCTAAGTATTGAGATGTCATGAGAATCATGGTTATAACTTAATCATCCATGGATCCGTGTCCTTGATTTTATTTTTCATTCTTTTTTCCTCTCTCAAATCTTCCAGAAATGCTTGCATATGTCATTTGTAATGCTTTCTCCACCGATGTACATTCTTTTTGGTTGTTCTCAGATAGCTAAATGTCACCCATATGTATACCCAACAAATAAGTGTATTTGTTGAAAATAGCACCATTGTAATGAATCTTTAACGTGAGAAATTAGCTAACAGTAATGCTATCAGAAAAGCAAAATACTCTTTAAGACATGCTAATCTAGGGCATGATGCCATAAATGGAATGAATAAAATCTGAGAGCATACTCCCAAATGCTTTTTTATTTATTATCCTGTTTATTTGGAAAAGATTTTAAAAGATTATAAAGTAAAGATACACAGTTACAGTAGCCAACTTCAATGATGGCCCCAGTGACTCTCACCTACCCTTTAAATGAATCAGGTTGACCTATGAAACAAGTAGGAGACGGATGTTATTACAGCATCTGCCTTTCTCTCTCGGGCCATTTACTCTGGGGAAAGTGAGCTGCCAGGTCGTGAGGACCCTTAAACAGCCGTGAAGAGAGATCTATGTGGCAAGGAGCAGAGTGATTCAAACAATAGCCAGCACCCACTTGCCAGGCACATGAGCAGGGCCCCTTAGACACAATCCTCCTGCCACCGTCACACCTGCAGATGACAGCAGACCTTCTCTAACACCATGAGCTTGAATCTTATGAGGGGTCCTGGGCAGGACCTCTCAGCTAAACCTCTCCCAAATTCCTTACCCACAAGAGATATCATACAACACACTTTGATTGTTTTAAAGCTGCTAGATTTTGAATAAATTTGTTATGCAGCACTAGTTAACTAATATAACCACATTTGCTAAAGAAATCACTGTAATTTTAAAAACTTTTTCTAGACTTCATGCCATCGCATTACAGCGTGAAAATATTATTGAAGTAAGAAAAAAAGTGACTTTCTGACAGAATACAACTACTTTCTATGAGATTATAACCATGAAAACACTCCAGGGCAAGCATATTTAAATATATCTTGCTCTTGATCTTTTTTTAACAATGCTAGCAGTCAACAAAACAAGTCCTATCAGTGCAGAGTTATGAGAACTTGATCTTGAAAATTGTTTTACAGCTCTTGATTTAAAAATACTATGAATATTTAATTCAGGTGGTGCTAAATTAAAATGTATCTCTTATTTTTACTATTCCCAACTTAATTTAACAAAGTATCTTCAAAATTTTAAAAATATGAAGCATTAATATATGCATACAATTTATCTGAAAACAAAGTGATACATTTTGCTATTTTTTGACGTGTTGTGCTTAATGTATTTTTTAAAACCTTTTTAAAATGCTAAGATGCATAGCCTTAAAAGGTAAGAATTAACCTTGTTCTAAATTAGAATGATAGGCTAAGGTGGTTCATTTCTTTCTCAGCCTTTTCACTGGAAAAGAAATGCAAAGAGAGATAACAATAATTCACCTATCGTTCTGGCAATGATTTTCTATTATATCTAATATATCTAATGTATATCTAATATATATCTATTATTTCTATTGCATCTAATATATTTCTATTCTTTTCTGTTTCAAATAAATAGTTAACAGTGTTTTTCCAATATGTAGCTCACATGCAATATCAAGTCCACACTTTTCTCAAGGAATTTAATCTACTCCTTATAAAAGGACTGTATTTTATGCCTTTTCTGAATAAATGTATTTTTAGAAATTCTGAGCCTCAGAATTTCAGAAGTTTAGATGGTAACTAGAGTGAAATGGTAATCTCATCAAATAAAAAAGGAACACAAACTATGAGGCCTGACTTATGTATTTAACCTATTTTTCAGCATCAGAATTAAAAGCTCTTATTAGGAAACTCATCTCTCAACAAGTATTAATATTAAGCGCTATGGTGTTTTAGGTTGTTAGGAAAAGGTTAAATATATTCCATGGAAATAAGTGGTTTGTAAGTCACTCTGATTACTAACCAAAAACGGAAGGGAGAATAATAGCATTGTTCTCCTCATCTAAGTCTCTTAATATTGAAGGACAATTTGAATCTTCTTGTAGTGAAAAGATACGCTCAACATGCTAAGTTCTCCTGTGGCAAAAACGACATCACTTTTTTTATATTTGATCATTTACATATATTTTCCATATAACACTTAAATTATTTATTTTTTACCTATGCTAGGGTTTAAATCAAATAGAGTTGGTTTAGCTCTTACCACCTGCTCTGGATGCATTTCCTAATCATTCTTGGCCTTAGTTTTATATCTATAAACTGAAAATGACAATACCTAACATTATTTCTAGGAAATATGATTGTGATTATTTTACCTTGAGAAAAGAAAAAGTTAAAACCATACACAAAATATTTTGATGTAGAATGCATCACTCTGAATAAAGGAAGTGCAGATAACTGAAATGGCCCTAACACCTAACTTCTGGTGGGAGCAATATCTTATTTCTAGGGCTATTTCTCTATACATAAAATAAATCAAGTTGCCATTGGCAATCATACATCTGCTTTTCTTGTCTTGAAGAAATTGATTTTTCTTTTCTCTTGGGGAAATGTGAGGCAGCCGGTCTTCTGATGGTGCACAGGATACACTTGGAAGGCTGAGGCCTGGTAACCTGATGTGGCTGCAGTGTTGAATTCACTCGCTCACAACATGTTAAAGTCCTAGAGAATCACCCTTTAAAATAACAGCAGAAGATAGGCGCTAGTATCAGCAATTCACAGTTTAATTCAGGTCCCTGAGTCTGTTGCCAGCTCAGATATTGCATGGAAAAAATCCAACCCATGAACATTCTTTCTTTCATGGAAGGGTGAGAGAAAGGCAGAGCTAGCTGGAAGGCTGGTTCTTTGATTTTTATTGAATTGCATCAGTCCTCCTCTTTCTCCTTGTCTGATCCTGAATGCTCAGTGCTGTGATCCGTATGTGTAATTCCCATGCAGATCTCAGAAGCACATGGAGAACCAAAGTGTGCAAGATTGTGAAGGCTAAGGAAAGCATGCATGACACAAGACAAAATACTCAGTGCAACTGCTGGTACATGGCAAGTATCCAGAAAATCATATAGATTCCCTTGCTAATATTTCACTCATCTATTTAACAAGATTTGTGTATTAGTCCATTTTCATGATGCTGATAAAGACATACCTGAGATTGGGCAACTTACAAAAGAAAGAGGTTTATTGGACTTACAGTTCCACGTGGCTGGAGAGTCCTCATAATCATGGCAAAATGTGAAAGGCACATCTCACATGGTGGCAGACAAGAGAATAGAGCTTCTGCAGGGAAACTCCTCTTTTTCAAACCATCAGATCTTGTGAGACCCACTCACTATCACAAGAGCAGTAAGAGAGGAACGGCCCCTGTGATTCAATTATCTCTCACCAGGTCCCTCCCACAACACATCGGAATTATGGAAGCTACAAGATGAAATTTGGGTGAGGACGCAGAGCCAAACTATACCAATTTTCTTACTGGAAGATTCCTTAATTAAACATTTTTCTCCTTTTGTCTTAAAAATGGTCTACCTTATGAGAAATGTTTAAGTATGTTGAATGAACTTGGAGGTGATGGCAATCAGGCTTGGATTTAAGATGAATACATATTTATATATTACTAAAAAGACATCTGCTTTTCTGTTTTAGGTGGAATGACTCTGGCTTGCTCACCTCTGTCATGCATCAGTATCTGTCAGTAGATTTTGGGTGTGGCATGCAGGTTGCTGAGCGGCTAAGGGTGACCAGCAGAAGGGAACCGAGTGCAAGGTGAAGCTCCTGCCTGAACAGTGGGAAGGGGATGACCCAGGCAGAGTGTCAGAATTGCACAGCCTTGTCAGGGCTCTTTCTAGAGTACATTTTTTTTCCCCAGGACATCTAATCAAATGGAAAGTTATGACATTCCATGGTAAATGAGTTAGGGATTAAAAGTTCGGGGGTTGGGGGGATGAAGAGCATGATGAAGAACAGATCTGGACATAGGTACCAGAATTCTAGTTGATGGTGCCAGTTAGGTGCCAGATCTATACAGAGCTGTCAGACAGAGTGATATAAAAAGGTTCAGCTGCATAAGCCATGCATGTAGATAAGCAAATGAGCTGACCACTCCACTTACTATCCCCTTTCCCAGCAAAGTGGCACTAATTACATTGTGATATAGTATTTCTTGTGCTCCAGGCAGAATTAACATTAAAACCATTAATATGAACAACGCTTTGATGTGTTTTATAAATAATATTCATTTTAGTCTTTACACTCTTGAAAAATTAATGAATGTGAATTTTGAGGAGAAAAGACCTCAAATAATTGAATTTACAAAATGTAATTAAACAAATCTGTTTTTGTTTTTAGTAAAATATTTGTTATCAACTCTACTAAGGAATTAAAATCAAAGTCATTTTCAATAGGTTCTACTTTGTTTTATGTTAAATATCTTAAGTTTTTCATTATTCCCAGTTAAAGATTAAATGGAGTAAGGTAGAGATAAGAATAATTAGATAAAATATGCAAAAAGCCTCAATAGAAAATGTTTATCTGGATAAAATCTTCACTTTCTATAGATTTTGTCACAGAAGATGCTACACATTTTTTGTTTAGAGATTCAAACGTCTGGGGTTTAATCTAAACATATCCTATTCACTTTTGTATTTCTCAAAGGACAGGTATGATCTAAATTCATTTTGTAATTTTTATATTTAAAGTCTACTAATAACATTTAGCAATGGAATATGTCTTTTTGCATCTTCTTGAATATGCAGGAAAATAAATTCAACACTACATTGGACAAGAATTTTGCATTATTGATCCAAATACACTGTAGATTTCTGTAAGAATCTATATCCATTTATTCAACATATAAAAACAATGCATGAGACTAAGAGCTAGAACAGAGAGATCCAATGTATTCCAGACATCATAAATCATATAATGTAAGAAGCAGGACAGAATTTAAACCAATTAGCTACATTTCAACAAATGAAAACATTTATCATAATCTTGAAATACAATTAGGAGAGCCAAGGAAATCACCCTTACAAGTGATTTTAAGTGAGCTTTAAAAAATAAGCAAGGGTTCCACACGTGAGTGAGACAAAAAGGAAAAAGATCAACATTTAAAAAAGACACTGTCTTCTGGTGTTCAATTAGAGAGGCAGGAGGGGAAGTTAGAAGAAGCCACAGAGAAGGAGAATTGCTTGAACCAGGGAGTTGGAGGTTGCAGTGAGCCGAGATTGCACCACTGCATCCAGTTTGGCCACAAGGGAGATTTTGTCTCAAAAAAAAAAGAATAACAAGGAGGAGGAGGAGGAGGAGGAGGAGCTGCTACAGACGCAAGGAAGAGAACAAAAAGGATTTGAAGAAACAAAACAGGAATTCCAAGTAACAAATTCAAGAGAATAGAGTAAAATGAAGGAGACCTTGGTAGAAACTGCCCACTGTTGTAGAGAGGGTTAAATTAGTACAGACGTGCAGAGGATAACACCGTATTTGGTGATCTAGACAGCATTTGAGAACTTAGAACCATAATCTTATCATTGACTGAAAAATAAGTAGGAAATAAGGCAATAAAGACACATTTATACAACTCAAGAAGCTTAGCTATGAGAAGATTAGAGAAAAACAGAGACTGAAGGAAGTTAATGGTCGTTTTTGTTTTGATTCACTTTGTATTGTTGTGAGAATGCAATACTACTGTTATTATCGCATAAACATTGAAGCTACAATAAATAAAATAATTTAAGTGTTAGTAAATATGTTGAAAGTGAGACTTCCTTATAATTAACAATTTTATTATACACAAAACACTGACAAATTATAAAACAAGCAGAATTATGAGATGAGTGTGATTACAGCTCAACATTTTAATGTCACATAAAATCTAAAATGTTTTCAATAGAAGTTAAATATTCCAATCCAACTCCATTATTCAAATTGACTTTAATGGTTCACAGCATATGCTGATTATTTTCTCCACTTTCAGCCAAAGTATATGAGAATGTTAAATAAAATACAGTAGAAACTAACTCTCCTTAAGAAGGGAAGCTTTGTCTAACCTACAATCGTGTCAGATCAGATAGGTTAACAATCCGTGTTTAGCTGAAATATAAACACCGGATTGGGTGTTGGAAAAAATAAAACTTTCTGAACTAGCTTCTACCAGACTAGAATTTTTTAGACTTCTAACTTATCAAGTGATAAAACTAAAACCCAATAACACTTTGAAAGCATACTCAGTCTTTTGGATGAAGTGTGCCAAACTCGTTCATGTCAGTAACAACTCATGTTAAACTGGGAGGTTTGTTTTATCACTGTGACCTATAATTGCCAAATTTATCAAAGTTTAATATTCGCTGTGCATTAGCTTAAATAGCTGTCTCCCATTAGTTATTAAATACTTACTCCTTCATTGCACATTTAGTAATAATCACTGTCTTGGTACTTAAAATTATTTCATGGTGGCACTGAGTTAGTCCACTTTGTATGTTATTTTCCATGATCATAATTCTTCCAAAATGCTGTCTACAGAATTAGATATTGTAACTATAAAGTAAAGCTAGTAGTTAACGATTTCTAATATTAAAATTATTTGAGTCAATTCAAATGAGAATTCTGAGTATAATGAAGGTGAAAATTAGTGGCTGATATTAAAATGAATAATTTAATAAATGATACTAGAAAAACTAGGTAGCCAATGTTCATAAAAATGAAGACTCCTGTTTAATTTTTTTACATCAAAGTGATTTCCAGATGTATAAAAACTTTGTATTTTATTTATTTATTTATTTATTTATTATACATTAAGTTCTGAGGTACATGTGCAGATCATGCAGATTTGTTACATAGGTACACATGTGCCATTGTGGTTTACTGCATCCATCACCCCGTCATCTACATTAAGTATTTTCTAATGCTATCCCTTGCCAATCCCCCCACCTCCTGTTATTCCTACCCTAGCCCCCCAACCCCCAGGCCCTGGTGTGTGATGTTCCCCTCCCCATGTCCATGTATTCTCATTGTTCAACACCCACCTGTGAGTGAGAACATGTGGTGTCTGGTTTTCTGTTCAGTGTCAGTTTGCTAAGAATGATGGTTTCCAGCTTCATCCATGTCCCTGCAAAGGACATGGGCTCATCCTTTTTTATGGCTGCTTAGTATTCCATGGTGTGTATGTGCCACATTTTCTTTATTGAGTCTATCATGGATGGGCATTTGGGTTGGTTCCCAGTCTTTGCTATTGTGAACAGTGCCACAATAAACATACAGGTACATGTGCCTTTGTAATAGAATGATTTATAATCCTTTAGGTATATACCCAGTAATGGGATTGCTGGGTGAAATGTATTTCTATTTCCAGATCCTTGAGGAATCACTACACTGTCTTCCACAATGGTTGAATTAATTTACACTCCCACAAACAGTATAAAAGCTTTCCTTTTTCCCTGAATCTTCTCCAGCATCTGTTGTCTCCTGATTTTTTAATGATAGCCATTCTAAAAGGTGTGAGGGGGTATCTTAATGTGGTTTTGATTTACATCTCAAGTGATGATGAGCTTTTTTTCATATATTTGTTGGTAGCATAAATGTCTTCTTTTGAAAATTGTCTGTTCATATCTGTTGCCCAATTTTTGATGGGTTTGTTTGTTTTTTTCTTGTAGATTTGTTTCTTTGTAGATTCTGGATATTAGTCCTTTGTCAGATGGATAGATTACAAAAATTTTTTCCCATTCTGTTGGTTGCTGGTTCACTCTATTGATAGTTTCTTTTGCTTTGCAGAAGCTTTAAGTTTAATTAGATCCCATTTGTCTATTTTGGCTTTTGTTGCCATTGCTTTAGGTGTATTAGTCATGAAGTCCTTGCCCATGCCTATGTCCTGAATTGTATTACCTAGGTTTTCTTCTAGAGTTTTTATGGTGTTAGGCCTCATGTTTAAATCTTTAATCCATCTGGAGTTAATTTCTGTATAAAGTGTAAGGAAGGGATACAGTTTCAGCTTTCCTCACATGGCTAGCCAGTTTCCCAACACCATTTATTAAACAGTGAATCCTTTCCCCATTGCTTGTTTTTGTCAGGTTTGTCAAAGATCAGGTGGTTATATTGTGTGGTGCTCTTTCTCATGCCTCTGTTCTGTTCCATTGGTCTGGATCAAAACTTTTAAAGCTAAAAATAAATATAGTTTTCTAGTTTCAGCTCTGATATGTAAAAAGTTAGGAAGTTGCTATTGTCATCCTTCCAATAAGAAAAATCTGGACAAAATGAAAATTAATACATTTTCTAGAGCGTCAGATCACCAGGAAAACTGACACCCCAGGCACATCCAGACCTGGTTACCTGGAGCAGATGCATCCAGTGCCGTTACCTGGTAGAAACACATAAATGGTAATTTAAACTAACTTCTGGAAATGAAATATGAACTTGACCAAAAGTAAGAAACTCCTTGAACCTTAGGAAATTCCTTACATATTTGTGGGCTTTACCTCAGGAACCAACCAGATTCTCACAATGAAGATCTGAGAACCACCCCTCTTGGCTGTGACAGAGCGAGGTGAAGAGTAATCATTAAGAAAGATGCCTAGAGCATTCCTCATGACGAAAGCCAACTCCCAAGAGGTTGTGGCATGGCAGAAATTAGAGAAAGACCTTTTCCTCCTACTCCACGTGAACTCCAGCCCCTTTGTCTCACCTATGGGAAAAACAAACAAGCAAGCAAACAAACCATACAATCATCCTTACACAGGAGAAAGAGGTGGGGGTAGAGAGGAATTCCCTGGATGTTTCATCCCTTATATAAAATGAAGTAGTATTTGCATAAAACCTACACACATTCTCCTTTATGCTTTAAGTATCTTGATTATTTATAATATGTAATGCAATGTAAATGCTATGTAAATAGTTGTTATATTGTATTACTTTTTTATTATTAATATTTTTATTGTTCTCTTGCTATTTTTTATTTTTCAAATACTTTCAATCCATGATTGGTTGAATTGAATCTGTGGAAGCAGAAACCCTAGATATGGAGGGCTGACTTTGCAAGGGGACTTCAAAAAGTTTGCTAGCAAATGGAATTAAAATATAAAAATGTAAACTTTGCTTCTCAACATAAGCGCCATGAAGTTCAAGACACATTTATAAGTGATTATACCAGCCACTTGGTTGATCCGCTAAGAAGAAAAGATCCTGAGAATGTAACCATGTCAATACAGTGTTCTTTGTATTATTAATTGAAGAAAAATGTGTAGTTTTTTAAAGATTTTTACTAGAAAACAGAAAGAAGTCAGAAGGGGCCAAATCAAGACTGTAAGGTCGAAGCCTAATGATTTCCCATTGAAACTTTTGCAAAATTGCCCTTGTTTGATAAGAGGAATGAGTAGGAGCATATTTGTGATGGAGAAAAGCTCTCTGGCAAAGTTTTCCTGGGCAATTTTCTGCTAAGACTTTGGCTTTCTCAAAAAATTCTCATAATAAGTAGACATTATCATTCTTTGGCCTTCCAAAAAGTCAACAAGCAAAATGCTTTAAGTATTTCAAAAAGTGTTGCCATGACCTTTGCTGTTGACCAGTCTGTTTTTGCTTGGATTAGCTCACTTGTACATCTTGGTAACCATTACTTTGATTCTGTTTTGTCTTGAGGATCATACTAGACAATCATGTTCCTTTTCCTGTTATAATTCTTTGAAGAAATGCTTTGGGGTCTGGATCCCACTAGTTTAGAATTGTCATTGAAAACTCTGATCTTGTCTGCAGCTGATCTGGGCACAAAAGTTTTAGTACCTATGAAGCAATAATTTGCTCAACTTTAATTTTTCAGTCAGGGTTGTGCAATCTGAACCAACTGAGATTTCTATGGTGTTGGCTATTTTTTATGCTGTCAGTTATTGGTCCTCTTCAGTTAGGATACAAACAAGGTTAAATTTGTTTTCCCCAAATCAGTGTGGATGGTCTGCAGCTATGGACTTCATCTTGAACATCATTTTTCTCCTTCAAAACAGTTATTCATTTTAAAACTGCTAATTTCTTGGGGTATTGTTCCCACAAACTCTGATAAAGCATCGATGACTTCACTATTTTTCCACTCAAGGTTCGCCATAAATTTAATATTTGTTCTTGCTTCAATTTTAGCACAATTCATGTTGCTCTGATAGGGCCTTGTTGAAAATTGATGTGTTATCATTTTAGTGCCTCAAACTCAATCCCATTTGGGCATGTTACAATAAGTTGGTATAAGTTTATTTTGGTGAGATAAAATTTTGAAATTCATGCATAGTTTTTTATTTTTTATAATACACATTTTTTCCTAAGCATTTTAAACAGCTCTTATATATTCACCAGGGAACAGGGCTTAAGAAAAATAGAAAATAGTGGAAAATTCTTCCACCAGGAAAAGTAGTAGAGAAAAAGGAGGAAAAGTTAATAAGATTGAAGGAGGGGAGAAAATCACTTGTGAAGCCACACAATATAAAGACAGAGACCTATTAAATGGCCAAGTCTTAGAAGTTTATAGAATGCTTCTCTTCTCCTATTCTACCATTAATAGAGCAGCAGTCTAATAGGAATGAATTACAGCTGAAGAGCAGAAAATGTAGACTCTCTGAGAAAGAGTACTTAGATAAACTCAAAGTTATGAATAGAGACAAAAACTAAAGCTCTAGAGAAATTTCAAGCCTCTAAAACTTACAGCTATAACACATGCTAAGTATTGTCTAACTCCTGACAGAGTAAAATAATACTCATGATACAGGCCAATTTAATGTTTCTGTTACCTTATGCAACATGTCTTGCTTTCAGGAAATTAAACTATACAACTTGGCAAAAGGCAAGAAAATAATACTCTTCACATACATCTGACTCAGACTCAGATGTGACACAGATTTTGTACTCACCAGACAGGCAATTTAAAATAACTCTGAATTATGTGTGAAGAAATCTAATTGAAAAGGAAGATAACATAAAAGGATAGATGAGCAATGTAAACATAGACAAGAAAATAATAAGAAACAAAAAGAAATCATATATTTAGGCAGTAACTGAAATGAAGGGTACCTTTGACTGGCTCATCAGGAGATTTGATACAGCCAAAGAAAGAATCAGTGAACTTGCATTTAGGTCAATACAAATTTTTCAAGCTGAAATGTAAAGAGAGAATGAAAAGAAAAAATAAAAGCATTCCCATCTTCCCAAATCCAAAAGCATAACAGCATATCCAAGCACTATGGGATGGTATCAAAAGAGGTAATATACATGTAAATGAATAACTAGAACAAGAAGCATAAATGAATAAAGCAGAAACAAACATCTGAAGTAACAATGGCAGAGAACTTTCTAAAATTAATTTCAGCCATGAAACCACAGATTGGAGAACCTCGGTAAACATCAATCAAGAAAAATCCCAGAAAGAATCACAAATTATTTCATATTTAAACTTTAGTCAAAGAAAGAAAAAGACAAAATCTTGAAGGAAGCCAGTTGGGTGGGAGGAACACCTTAACTACAAAGAAAGAAAGATAAGAATGATAGCAGTCTTATCTTTGAAAACAACACTGGTCAGAAGACAATGGAACAATACCTTTAAATGATAGAAAAAAAAGTTATAAAGAAAACTGTTAACCAAAAATTCTATACCAGGAAATATATCTTTAAAAATAAAAGTGAAATACTGAATTTTATAGCGTAGAAAATATAAACTAAATTATCACTAGAAGGCCTAAATTGTAAGAACTACTGAAAGAAATCCATCAGACAGAAAAAAAAATGATATCAGTTAAAAACATCTATAAAAATGAATGAAGCAGATGGGAAATGATCTATGTTTGGAGAAAAGTATTATTTGTTTGCATTATTTTCAGTGGTTATAGCATGTCTATAAATTCTACAAAGCAAATTATGAGTAATTGTCATATGGTTACCTCACATTTTTAATTATTACATTTCAGAAAGAGGCCAATATTAAAAATTATATTTATGAATATTTATTTATTTACACCTTGCCTCAAAAACTTGCTGTAATAAGGCAGCTCCTCTACTTATTAAGTTAAATACATAAAAGTTATTTGTCACCCCCAGTATTTAATTTGCCAAACTATTTGAGAAGTCCCATGAATGTTCCTAAGAGTGAATGAATCAGCTTGTTTCACACTATAAAAATGAAGACACATTTCTCTAAAACAAAAACAGAAAAATAAAAAGTAAACTGTGCAAATAAATTATTTGAAATACTCTATTTAGATAAATTCCCACATCATATAATCCACATATTTAAAAATTCGATGTTTTCCAGTATATTTCATGTAATGAATATTTTTCATGTATATTTCACAGTCATGCAACCCTTCACTTAACAACAGAGGTATGTTCTGAGAAAAGCATCATTAGGCAAAGTCTTTATTGTATGACTACCATAGAGTATACTTACACAAACCAAGGTGGTATAGCCTACTACAAACCTAAGCCGTATAGTGTAGCCTATTGCTCCCAGGCTACAAACCCATACAGCATGTTACTATACTAAAAACTATGGGCAAAAGTAACACAGTGGTAAATATTTGTGTACCTAAACAAAGAAAAGTACAGTACAATATTACAACCATATGAGACTCCTATAATACATGACATCTGTCGTCGACTAAAACATTATTACGTCATGCATGACTGTATGTGTAGATTTCACCACAATAAACTTTAGAACATTTCTGTCACCTCACAAAGAAACCCCACACCTTTTAGTTATCATCCCCATTCTTTATCCCCCCAGATTTAAGCAACCACTCATATATTTTCTGTCTCTACAGATTAACCAAACTGAGATATTTCCTATAAACATAATAATACAAAAGACGTTTTTCTGTGTGTGAGGAGCTTCTTTTATTTAATGTAATGTTTTCAAAGTTTATCACGTTGTAGCATGTACCTGTATTTCTTGGTGTACATTTGAGTTGTTTCTGCATCTTGCATATTATAAGAATGTTGCCAAAAACAGTCATGTATAAAGATTTTGTGTGTAGACAACATATGCGTTGTGGTTTGAACATGCTTCCCAAAGATCATGTGTTGTGAACTTCATCCTCAATGCAACAGTATTGAAAAGTGGAAACTTATATTTGTATTTTATTTTATTTTGAGGTGCAGTCTTGCTTTTGTTGCCCAGTCTGGAGTGTGCAGTGGCGCAGTCTTGGCTCACTCAACCTCCACCTCCCTGGTTCAAGCAATTCTCCTGCCTCAGCCTCCTCAGTAGCTGGGTTTACAGTCACCCCCTACTACGCCTGGCTAATTTTTGTACTTTTAGTAGAGACAAGGTTTCGCCATGTTGGCCAGGCTGGAGAAGTGGGAATTTTAAGAGGTGGTTAGAACATGAGAACTCTGACCTAATGAATGAATTCATGTCATTTTTTGCAGAAGTGGGTTTATTGTCAGAAGAGGGAGTTTCCTGTAAAAGCAAATTTGGCCCCCTCTTGGTCGTTCTCACACTTCTTGCCTTCCACGTTCTGCCATGGAACGACACAAAAAAAGGCCTTCACCAGATGACAGCTCCATAATCTTGGATTTTCAGCCTCCAGAACTGTACACAATGTATCTTTTTTGTTTGTTTGTTTTAAATAAATTCCCTAGTGTGTGGTAATTTGTTATAGCAGCATAAAACAGACTAAGACAATAGATTTTCATTTCTCTTGTATATATACCTAGGAATAGAATTGCTAGGATATATGTTAACTTTGTGTTTAATCATTTGAGGGATGGACAGACTGTTTCCCAAAAGGGATGAACTGTCTCACGTTCCCACCAGTAGTACATAAAAATTTCAACGTATCAATATCCTCTACCAACACTTATTCATTATATGAGTTTTCAATGATAGCCATACTAGTGAAATGGTACCTTGTGGTTTTGATTTATATCTACCTGAAAACCAATGATGTTGAAAATTTTTTCACATGCTTATTGGCCACTTCTATATTATTCTGATAGAAATGAAAACTGAGACAATTTTTCCATTTTTAAATTGGGGTTTATGTTTATTACAGAGTTGTAAGAGCTCTTTTCGTATTCTGGATGGACGATTTGCAAATATTTACTCCCAGTTTATAGGTTATCTTTTCCCTTCCTTGGTGGTGTTCTTTGAAGCACAATTTTTTTAAATTATCAATTATAATTTATCGACTTTTTCTTTTGCTGCTTGTGTGTTTGGTGCCCTAAGAATCAAGTGCCAAATCCAAGATCATGCCTATTTACCTCTAAGTTTCTTCTAAGAGTTTTGTGTTTTAGTTCTTACGTTTAAGTCTTTTATCTATTTTGAATTAAAATTATTGTATACTGTATGAGAGAAAGATCCACTTTCATTCTATTGCATTAGAAATTAGACAAGAAAATGTTATCTGTGAAAAAAGGTAGTTTTACCTCGTTTTCAATCTGGATGATTTTTCCTTCTCTTCCCTATCTAATTTCCTTTACTAGGAACTATCATATAATGTTGAATAAAAATGGTAAATATGAATATCCTTGTCTTGTTCTTAACTTTAGCGAAAAGTTATTGCCTTCGTAATTAAATATGATGTTAGCTATATTTTTTGTAGATGCTTTACAATCAAGTTGAGATTGTTCCCTTAAAATCCTAGTTTTCTGAGTATTTTTATATTCAAATGGTGTTGGATTCTGTCAGATGCCATTTCTGCATCTATTGAGATGATCGTGTGTTTTCTGTGTTTTATTCTCTTGATATAATGTATTCTATTAACTATTTTTAGAATCAAACCAATTTTGCACTCCTGGGAGAAATTCCAGTTGGTCATGGTGTATTCCTTTTATATTTAGCTTGGTTCAATTTGCTTATATTTTTTGAGGATTTTTGAATCTATGGGCATACTAAATATTGGTTTGTAGTTTTCCTAACTTGTGATGTCTTTGTTGGGTTTTAGAATCAGGATAATATTCGTCTCACAAAATGACTTTGAAAGTGTTTCTCTTCTATTCTTCGGGAAATATTTTGAAGAATTTATATTAATTTTTGGAGGAATTTAGTGCTAGCAGCTTAGCAGCTTTTCTTTCCTTTGGAGCAATTTGAATGTTATCTCATTGCCTTATGGCCTCCATTGTTTCTTTTAAAGAGTCAGTTGTCAATGTTATTGGGGTTCCTTAGTAAGTGACAAATCATTCTCTCTTGCTGCTTTTAAGTTTTTCTCCTTGTCTTTGAATATCAGCATTTTTACTATGACGTTTCTGTTTGTGAATATCTTTGTGTTGATCTTACATAGAATTTATTGAGCTTCTGAGAAGTGTAGGTGATCTTTTTTAGTACATTTCAGTCATTATTGTTTCAAATAATTTTTGCTGTATTTTTAACTCCATCATCTCATTCTGGTACTACAATGACAGGTATGCTGGTGTGCCTAGTGACATCTCACATGTCTCCAAGGCCCTGCTAATTTTTCTTCATTTCTTTTTATCAACTTTTTTGACTGAATAATCTCTATCAATATACCTTCAAATTCACTAATTCTTTCTTCTTTCAGTTTACATCTACTTTTGAATCATTCTAATGAATCTTTAATTTAGTTACTATTCTTTTCTACTCTAGAATTTTTATTTGGGTCTTTTTCATAATTCTGTCTCTTTACTGCTGTTCTCTGATGTAACACCTTTCTTCACCTCTTTAGCCAAATTTTGCTTTCATTTTTTGAATGCATTTATCATGACTATTTTGAAGGCTTTGACTTTTAAATCATCAGATTGCTCTCATAAGCAATTTCTGTTCTAACAACCATTGTTTTCTGAATTTTTTTTCATGTTTCACTTTTTTAAAAACCTTACATTTTAGATTATGTATTTGTTATGGTTTGGCTATGTCCCTACCCAAATCTCACCTTGAATTATAATAATCCTCATGTGTCCAGGGCAGAGCTGGGTAGAGATAATTGAGTCATGGGGTCAGTTTCCCCTATGCTGTTCTCTTGGTAGTGAATAAGTCTCATGAGATCTGTTGGTTTTATAAATGTGAGTTCCCTTGTACACTCTCTTGCCTGCCTCCATGTAAGATGTGACTTTGTTCCTCATTTGCCTTCTGCCTTGATTGCAAGGCCTCCTCAGCCATGTGGAACTGTGAGTCAAATAAACCTCTTTTCTTTACAAATTACCCAGTCTTGGGTATGTCTTTATTAGCAGCATATGGACTAATACAATATTGTAGCCCCTTTGGCTACTACCCAACCCCCCTGCCAACCTCCTGGATTTGTTAGATATTTACTGTTTTATTTGTTTACTATATTATTTTACTTTAATTCATTCCATTTTCTGTCAGGTTAAGCCTCTAGTGTTGCTGCTGGGGAGGCACAGCCTTGGCTATGCCTACAGTGACCATGGAATGACAGTCACCATGGATGAGCGACAGTGACCCTAGAATCAGGTTTGGCATGATTCTCTATTTCTCTAAACACACATAACTTGAAAGTTCCACTAATTGCTGTTTTCTCTCTTGTTACCAACAATGTCTTGAGGCATACATTGCTCAAAAAACTAAAACTCTCCATTTTATGCTCCTTAAAAGTAATAATTGCTGAGGTTTCTGTTTGAGATTTGTTCTGACCTCAATCAGTCTTTTCTTTGCTTTTTCTCATGCAAACTAAGTCTCTAGTTTAGCTTACTTGTACAAAGACTCTACCAATCTTCTCCCTATTGCCTTTCACTATAACCACTATTGTTTCTGAAAGGAGCTTAGACTTGAACTTCCCACCACTCTGTTGCAAATAAAGTAAATATTTATAAAAGGATTAGGCACTCTCTGTTTTATGGCCTAATTTTGCCCTATGCATTGTCTGTGAGCAGCTGGAATTGGCTCTGGAGCTGGAATTGGGGCAAAGGTGCACTTCTAACTAAATGATGGCACTTCTTTAGAAGCAAAGTGTTAAGTTGAGGGTGTGCAGTAATCTCATGTTTCTTATGCTTGCTTCTCCTGGCATAGAACCAGTGTCTCACAAGCAGGAGGAAGGGCAGTTGGGGCTCCAGGGTTTTCGATAGCACCATACCCAAGGTATAGTCTCTGTCTCACAGGTGGGGGCTGGGTAAAAAAAGAGAGCCCCACCAGTCAGCTGCACCTGGAACTTAACCTCAGGAACAAGTACCTAGGGAAGGGTGAGAAATGCTGACATTCTGCGAGGCCCAGAACAGCAGCTCTCCTTCTGGGTACTGATAGGAGAGTGAGCCCCATGTTCCTGGGTGTTGAAGTCTGGAGTAAAATTTTCATCATGCTGAGTTGGGAAAGGGAAGAGATGAAACAGATCTGGATTCAAATGCCACAAACTCCCGCTGTTCTTATTGAATATTAGTTGATTTTCTTGAGTAAATATTTCTTCATTTGCTATATATTCATGAGGCCATTTCCAGAGACTGTTAATGTTTGTTTTTTGATAATTTTCTCTAGTATCACTGAGAAATGAATCCATAGAGCTCTTTATGCTGTCATGCTGAAGTCTAATCACGCAAAGGAACACTTAATATCATCCAGTGTCCAATTCAAATGAAAATACTATAGAAAATGCAAACTCAAATGGTTGGGTTTTGATTATATTTGAGGAATTATCATATTAAATTAACTATAAAGGAGGTAAAATTAAGAAGCAAAATGAATCCTTTTGTATATTAATAATTCTATTTGAAATTCATTTTTAATCCATTACTTTCCTTTATTTTAAAGACAGCAAAGAAGCAGATAATGAATAAAAATGGTCTTAATCCACTATAATAGATTTCACAAAATCCATGTATTACTTGTAAGTTCTTCAAGTCTTCATTGAGATTCAATGTATTTTAAATTTATACACAACTCTATCTAGATATCTGGTTTTAAAAAGCCTATTAAAAAAGCAGATTAAAAGCAGGAATTATGATGTTGAATAAGTCTTTCTGCTACAAAGTTTTAAAGCACAGCAAAATAGACTTTAGTACAGCTAGTGCTCGACTTATGACCACGATTGGTTCCGACAGACCGGTCGTAACACGATTTGGTCGTAAGTTGAGTAGGCTATATGCACGTGGAGATGGTAGTGCTGGCGGAAGCTGGTCCACACTGTCGTACGCCCAGCTGGGCAACATTTGTGCTGCCAGACGCGGAGCAGTCGTGGCTAGCGATTGTGGTCGTAAAGTCGAATGGTCATAAGTTGCATAGGTCGTAAGTCGATCAATACCTGTATAAGGAAAAACGTCTGATTCATACAATAATTTGTTAATAGTAATTTGTTATTGTTATTGTTTGATATTACTTTCAATGGCAAAACCCACAATAACTTTTGCATCAGCCTCATAATAATGATTGTCTTGATATAAAAGTGATTAAAATATTATTTGTGTATTTCTGTATAAGACAATTATATATACATATGATATAGCTTTTAGAGACTTTTTGGAAAATCAACTAAAAAATTCTGATGCTTTACAGAGGTTGCATTTCAGCTCTGCTGAAAATTGGAATAGCTAGAACAACATATTCCTCAAATATTCCAGTAAGCTAAACATTAATAAATTTTTACATTTTTATTGCCCACCTAGTAGCTCTAAAATGGATATATTGGAAAAGAGATTGAAGTAACACATCCAGTTCTAGAAATTTTGTTTGTGTATCTCATTTAGAACAATTAAATAGAATGGAGGATTTAGCAGTTTCCTGAAACAAAACAATTACCACAAAACTTATGAAAACTATTAAAGTCACTTTCTCTTTCAAAAAACCAAATTCATCAACAGAGTTGTAGTACTATGGAAACATGGATATATGAAACTGAAATACACGGAGGGTCTATGATGATCACATATTCAATTTGGCATTTTGGCACACTCTACTCTTAGAGGCTATCCAAGCATGCCAAGCACCGGACTGGTACCACAAAGTCCATGCAGGTTACTGATAGAGAGTCCTCTCTGTGTCTACTTACTTTTACTGTAAACAATCACAGGGAGGGAGGCAATATGGTTTCTCAGTGTGCAACAGATTAGGAAATAAATCAGAAGGCTCTTTTGGGGAGCATGCACACAGGCAGTGGCATCAAGTGACAGGTGCTTTAAGGGAAGATAGAGAAATGAATATAAATTGGCATAACTCAAAAAGCATAGAAATTTTGGACCACATAGGAAAGAACCATATAAGATTTCATACCCCACAGCCCCTGAGGAGAAGCTTCTGTTTTATTACACTATTATAAAAACTAATGTTCTTCATAATGACTAAGAAAAGTTGAATTATATTCAGTATTCTCCAGGAAGAATGAGAAAATACATGCTAGGCTGGGCATTTTTTCCCAAGTACATTAAAATAAATTGAATAATGAAATAAATTTTCCAAGGTTGCCTGAAAAATTCACATATATAAATTAATTGCCTGTGAATTTGATATAATTCACTATGTTTCCATAGTACTACAACTCTGTTGATGAATTTGGTTTTTTGAAAGAGAAAGTGACTTTGATATAATTAATTGTTTCCACATTTTGGGTATTGCTTTTGTGTTTTTTTCCCAAATCTATTTCAGCTTCATTTTTGAATACAAATATTAATTCCATCAATGTGTTCTTAAAAATAGAAGTGGAAGGGTAAATCAATCTTTATGTTTTACTAAAAACATTATTAAATAAGTGACACTTTGATGTTTACAAATATAAACCTGCCTTACTTAATATGACTATGACTCTACAGAGAAGCCCAAGATTTGAAAAACACTGCTTATAAACATGTAAAGGATTGACATATAACTTGCAACTAGATTTTTTAATGTTGCACTCTTAATTATTGGTTTGCATATTTATTATAATCTGACAATGAATTTTCTTCTTATTGGTTTATAAATAATCGTATATCATTTAATCTATGCAACCTTAGATTTTATAAAATATGCCTTAGATAAATTGTGAGTTTTTACCACAGAATGAAAGAAAATCTCTAGCAAGGAAGAGAAAGTCCAGAAAAACAAAGAGGAGAAAAAAACTAATAGAAGGTAGAAATTATGTTTGACAAGAAAAAAACTACAAAACTGAGAGTTAAGAGAAAATGTTTCATTAATGTGAGAAGAAATAAAAAGGAAAGGCAATAAGGAATATCTTACACATGCATACTGTATTCTAAAGTTCAGTGGTTAGTTTGAAAGTGCAGGTAAAAAATAATTTGCACAAGTTGGGGCACATGTTCTCAGGACCTCTTAGGAATGTGCCCTGGGCCATCATTACTCATATTGGCTCATAATAATCCTCTTCGAATATTTTACAGTTTAGCCTTTTTCATCAGCATTAGTTGGCACCCAACATGGGGCCTCAGAGAAGACTCAGGACCCCATCCCCCGCCAAAGCAGTTTCAATAATGACTAGTTTTGTCTAATATTTCAGTATTCATAAGTAATTTAGGTAAGCTATTTTTAAAAATAAATTAGATAAATGTAATGGGATAAATGTTTATAAATGAACTTGTCATGTAATTTTAAATCTTAGTTATTTTTAAATTAAATAACAGATGTTCATTACATGTCTGGATCATTTATAATTTTAAAAATATATTATAGAAAACATTTTTTCTAAAAAAATACAAAGTATTTCTCATCTATAAATTACTGATGTGAAGGACAATGCAAGATTTCCTACTTCCTAGGTTTTTGCAAAAATTTAAGGTTGTCATTGGTAAACTGAGTTCTTTCCCCACTTTATATCAGTCACAAAGCAAAAATATTCCATTGGAAAAAAGTAAACAGGAATTGTTAATTGGCAAGAAATGGAGAAGGAGAGACTCTCACTCTAAGTGCCTCTTATCCCTGCATGATAGAAAGCATACAGTTTTTAGGGACTAGGTACCGGGCAGGAAACGAATGTTGTTAATATGTGCAGGGTGGGATTCCAGACACTCAGAGTCAATTCATAAACATACAACTTCATAGAACCAAGCACAAAAAAATGGCAGAGATTTTCCCTTAGGAGAGGCTATTTTAGCATTATAATATGTTAATAACTGAAGGCAACCAGGGGTCTTATCTCTCTCTGGTATCCAGTGACGGATCAAGAAACTTTGATGCCAGCCTGGGTAGCATGGCTCCTGTAAGTAGCTGTGCCTACAAATAAAGAGACTAAAGGAAAACAGTAAGAAAGGAAACTTTCCCAGTTATTTTATCAGGGCTGCCCTGGTTACAAGGCTACTAAGAATAAAAATTCTAGTTAATATATAATTCTGTATATGAAGTGTGCTAAAGTAAGATGTGTTCTGACGAAAAACAAAAAAATAAAAAAGACATAAAAAGGTGTTCTGATTAAAAGGAAAATAATTTTCATCTATTTCAAAGGTTATTTAAAGATATTTTATGAAACATGGTAAAAAGGACTCCATAAGCAAGAGAGAGGTGTGAAGAAAGTTATAGAAATGGAGAGGTGTTTTTAGTAAGGTTAAAGGAGAATACTTTTGTATGAGAAAGAATATTGTATGATAAATTTTGTCCTAAAATAAAATGATGGGTTATTTAAGGAAGGGAAATTTAAGAAAAAACAGAAAGTGCATGCATACCATAAATGGTCTGTGTAAGTTGGGATAAGGTTTATAAAAAGAGAATTTATGAAGGAAATTTTGTATGTGATTGGCTATAATTAAAAGAAGTTATTTATAATAGCCTTTGAGAGAGAACTTTGATATTAAAATACAGTAATACAAAACTAAAGACTTGGTTAGAACAACAAGGTTTTCTTAAAATATTGATTTGCTATTAATGAAATTGTGTTTTTAATTTTTAATTCTATAACCTGCTTCTTTTTTGAAATTTTCCAGATTGATA
Organism: Cebus imitator; assembly: GCF_001604975.1. Taxonomy (NCBI): domain Eukaryota; kingdom Metazoa; phylum Chordata; class Mammalia; order Primates; family Cebidae; genus Cebus; species Cebus imitator. The sequence goes on along the minus strand of NW_016107357.1, from coordinate 18,969,577 downwards.
TCCGATATGGTTTGGCTGTGTCCCCACCTGAATCTTATCCCATAATTCCCATGTGTTGTGGGAGGGACCCAGTGGGAGATAATTGAATTATAGGGGCAGTTTCCCCCATACTGTTCTCATGGTAGTGAATAAATCTCATGAGATCTGATTGTTTTAAAAGGGGTTTCCCTTTTGCTTGGTTTCCAATCTCTCTTTGCCTGCCACCATGTAAGAGACATGCCTTTCCCTTTCCACCAAGACTGTGAGCTCCCCGCTACTCACATGAAGCTGTGAGTCTATTAATTCTCTTTCTCTTTATAAATTGCCCAGTCTCTGGTATGTCTGTATCAGCAGTGTGAAAATGGACTGATACAATATCTCAGAAGTTTAACTTCTGCTGTACCCTTCTGTTTTCAGCTTTTTCTCCCTTTGAGAAGGCTTGGGAGAGTAACTCTGTCCTTTAACTTTCACTGGATCCTGTAATTTCTTTTCCAGTTCTAAGTCTGTTCTTATAGCCTATTACTGAAATGTTTCATCTTGAAGGTTTTAAGAAGGTGATATTTTCCTCCAATATAACTTAATTCTGTACTTTTGGATTTTGTTAATATGTTTAGGGGTCAGGAGCCCTCTGAAGGTTCCCTGAAAAATCAACTCACAAAAGACAGACTGATAGAAGAGAAGACATGCAGATTTGTTTGGTGTGTATACATGAGAGTTATCAAAATAAAGAATCAAGATAAAGGGGAAATTGCCCATTTTAATACTTAGGTTCAACAAAGTATACACTCCATGTAAAAATATGATTTAACAAAAGGGTTTTGTTATGGTTTGGATGCTTGTCTCTTCCACATCTCATGTTGAAATGTGATTCCTTATGTCAGAGGTGGAGGCTGGTGGAAGGTAATTGGATCGTGGGAGTGGACCTCTTGTGAATGGTTTAGCCCCATCCCATTGGTGATAAGTGATTTCTTGCTCAGTTAGTTCACATGAGATCTGGTTGTTTAAAAGTGCATGGCACCGTCCTCCTTGCTCTCTTGTTCCTACTCTCACCCTGTGTTGTGCCTACTCTCACTTGGCTTTCCACCACCTTTGCAAGCTTCCTGAGGCATCATCAGAAGCCAAGTAGATATTGGTGGATGCTTGTACCACCTGCAGAACCATGAGCCAATTGTATATCTTTACATTACAGTTGACCCAACCTTCAGGTGTATCTTTATCATCACACAGTAATGTCCTAGTACAGAAAACTTAATGCTAGCAGATTGTGGGAGATCAAGAAAGGTCCTTCTGTCTAGATCCTTCTTATCTTCCCTTAGCATGTGTTTCCTTCCTTCTGGGTATGCAGCTCTTACATCTTAACCTACAATCCAATAAGGAAGGTCAGATCACTTCTTTATGATCAATTCTTACACAGAAAGGTGGAGGAAACATTAGTATAATATTTTCAGGCTTTATGGCTGGCTTTGAAGAAATGAATTCTGGTTTCTAGGACCTGCACAGCAGAAGGGAGATTCTAGTTTCTGTGTCCTGCGTTGAGGGAAAATGAGACTGAGAGACAGGAGGACAGGAGAAGGCCAAAGAAAAACTTATTTCTGAGGCTGCCTCTGAGGCTTTTATTTGGGGCTATGGTTTTCTCAGTCCCAACATATGTCGAATGTGTTCAATATGACCAGTCGACTTCCCATAATGTTGCTAAGAGTCATATTCCCCTGATCAAGGCCACTGAAATGTAATGCTTACTCACGACTCTGGACACACCATTTCTGTGTCTGAGTAATTCAGGATCTCTTTTCATTAGGTTTCACTTCCGGGTAACTCAAATGTGCTTCTTATAAGATAAGCAGTCACACTGCAGAAGGCTTGATAACTAGCCCAAGAAACAAAGATTTTAAGATAATTTCTGTGCTATTTCTGTTTGTTTGTTTGTTTGTTTTTCTGATTACTTAGGAAATCTAAATTGTAAGAATCTTAAGGTTTTTACATCCATGTAACTTTGTATATTGCTTTTTTTTTCCTTTTTTTGAGACAGTCTCACTGTCACCCAGGCTAGAGTGCAGTGGCACAATCTCAGCTCATTGCAATCTCCTCCTCCCTGATTTAAAGGATTCTTCTGCCTCAGCCTCCTGAGTAGCTGGGATTACAGGCACCCACCACCACCCCTGGATAATTGTATATTTTTAGTAGAGATGGGATTTCACTATGTTAGCCAGGCTTGTCTCAAACTCCTAACCTCAGGTAATCGGCCCACCTCAGATTCCCAAAGTGCTGAGATTACAGGTGTGAGCCACCGCGCCTGGCCTGTATATTGCTTTTGAAGTCTTTTGATAATCACTCTGGTTTAATGAATAACTATTATTTTATAATGGCCTGTGATTCTGTTTTAATCAAATGTTTTCAGCCTTTTAACATCTTTGACAGACATCCTCAAAGTCAAACACTAAATTGAGTCTCTGAGTTAGACTTATTACTGGGGGCTCCTACTGAATCTCCAACATTAATGCTGGGATCTGGCATCAACTGAAGTTAACCAAAACCTCATCTTCAGATCTAGGAAAAGATGACAATTAAAAAACGGCTTTCACATGCCACTAGACCAGGCCAGTATACAAAGGCATAAATCCTCACTTAATAATTTTACTTCTATCTAAATTAATTTGTTCTATGTCTTAATATTGAATACCTTAAATGTTTAGCTACCTGTGAGTTTCTTTTTCCTGTCATGTCAGAGCTACATAGGCTTATGTCCTTTTATTTAAAACATTGCTAATTCTTTATGCTTTGTTTTCCAGTGTAAAATATATATTTATATTTTTTTCTTGTTTGGGCTACTTGTAGTTTACAAGATTAGCGAAAACAACAAAGATGACCTTTACCGCTACCTAACATCTCTAAAATTTAAAAACTGTTTAGAATGCCACTGGGCTTTTTCTGTTTCTGTTGCTAATGCCTTAATGATAAAGCGATGTAAGTAGCTTCCCTCTAGTCTCAGGGACTATCCTGGAAGAGGAGGCCATGTGAGATCATAAGGGCTGATTTCGAGGGAAAGAATTAGTTCATATTCTTCCGATCAAGGATAGGGACCACATGCTTAAATAGCAGGAAAATGAGGAACTTTGCCTCCTGGCCCATTTCCATTCATCTCAACCATAAAAAATGTCCTGCTCCCCATTGGAATTAACAAAAAATTACCAAGAGGATATCAAGATATCTGATGACAAAGCTTCCTGAGTAGTGTGCTCCCAGTTATGAGATTTATATATAGATACAGATATATAGATATAGATATGAATATATATATTTATAAGCTAGTTTAAGAAAAATTTCTAAGAAGACTGTACAAATACATTGTGGCACAATGATATCCTCTAAATTCCTTAGCTTAAAAGGTTTTAACAAAATGCTTATATTTTGTATAGCTAATTGTTACAAGTCTGTCATTAAAACCAATATTACAGGCTGGGCAAGGTGGCTCACACCTATAATCCCAGCACTTTGTAAAGCAGATGTGGTTGGATCATGAAGTCAGGAGTTCAAAACCAGCCTGACCAACATGGTGAAACCCTGTCTCTATATAAAAAACACAAAAATTAACTGGGCATGGTGGCACACGCCTGTAATCCCAGCTACTCGGGAGGCTGAGGCAGAATAATCGCTTGAACCTGCGAGGCGGAGCTTGCAGTGAGCAGAGATTGTGCCATTACATTCCCAGCTGGGTGACAGAGCAAGATTCCATCTCAAAAAAAAAAAAAAAAAGGCAATATTACAGCAGCTCAACACATAAAATGTATAGACAAGTCAATTTTGTGGCCTGGCCTTTTGGTTTTTGGTTTTTGTCTCTTATATTGCTTAAAAGATTTTCAGTGTGGATGAAGCCCTGCTCACCTCCATTCCCATCCTAAAACATTGAAATTGGTTAAAAGTCTTTGGCTTGAAGTATCTTGGCCATAGGGTTCCCCCATGAGGGACAGGATGGACCTGGGGCAGGTAGTCATAGTCACACCACTCCAGCAACAATATAGAACAAAATAAAAGTATGGCCATTCGTGTTGCCTCTGGCAAATGTTGGTCAGAAATCTTGACTACTAAAAATAAAACATTAGCGGGGCATGGCAGTAGGTGCCTGTAATCCCAGCTAATTGAGAGTCTCAGGCAGGAGAACTGTTTGAACCTGGGAGGTGGAGGTTGCGGTGAGCCAAGATCGCGCCACTGCACTCCAGCCTGGACAACAAAGCAAGACTCTTGTCTCAAAAAAACAAAAGATAACAACAAAGAGTCACAGAGCTGGTCTTTGAGTGAAGCCAATCTAATCTTAAGGAAGTGACTCTATGGCTCCAAATTATTCCCATCTTAAACATATCATATTGAGAAATTTAACTGTTAAGAATTATGTTTATGTAATACATATTTTTGCAAACTTTTTAGTGAGGCAATGGATGCAATTTAAACATCCTATGAATGTTGGGTAAAGGCAACATATGTGAAACGGTAGGTATTTGGAGTGGTCTTATGGGAATGCTATTCAAATTTTCAAACCAATATTGTCAACCTGGGAGTGTTTCATGAAAACAAGGAAGGGTGAAATACAGAGGAAACAATTTTTTTGTCAAGAGGAAAGAATGTAATTTTGTAATGTTCTAAGATATTAATCAAATAGATTTCGTATTTGCTTTTCATTTCCCAATAGTTTGCTAGTTGAAGATAATTAGGGGTATGTAAAATACATTATTTAAATAATTGAATGTTGTGGAAAGTTTTTGATCTATTTCTGTAACAGTCTAGTTTGAATTATCACAGTGAAACATGGTTTCTGGACTACAAAATTTCACTGAGGTGTTTCACTGTGTTGTCAGGTGTGAAACAGAAAATAATCCTGTTTTTAAGAATACTTCTTTAGGAGCACGTTTTTCTTGTTGTTTAGCTCAGTGAAAAATTACCTAACATGAATTAGATTTTCTTTCTTCTAATGTAAAAGAGAAATGAAGTAAATAGATATATAGTAGCAGTCATTAAAAACTGGAGCCATCTAAAATGTAAAATTTAGCATTTTAAAGAAATAAGTGACTTCTGAATTTTACGTTCATTTTATTATCAAGTACATTTTCAGGAAAAACTTTTTTTTTACTGTTTTATTCTAAGAAGTAGTCATTGCCTTCTCAATATTAGCTTCTTTAATAATGTTAAATTATTCAAGTTGTTCTTTGATTAGAGATTGGGAATATGAGCAAATCAATTTAACCAAGAAATGTGCACAAATCCAGCTTAGGTTTTGGAAGCTGTTTGTTATGTTGAAGCTTTCTAATTGTCCGTGTATAAAACATTATGTTTTAATGATGATCTCTAAATCATTGAATTAATCAATTCCATTGAAAATCACCTATTGTCATGTTGCAGGCACAGTGTTAGACTCTGTGGATATTGAACAAGTGTCACTTCCTAATTTACAGTGCAATGGCAAAAGGATTAAAAAATAATTCACAATAACAATACAACTATAACTGGCTAGCAAAGGAAACCAACTGGGTAACGTTGAAAAGAAATGGCATTTGTAGGAAGAACACTGAGAGCATAGAGACCAGGAGGACGACCTAAGGACCTTAAGCTTGCAAAATTCAAAGGGCCAAGGGATGGTAGATTCTAGTGATGGAGTTTTCACACCCTGCTGCTGGCAGCACTGAATTCTTCTTCACTATTGAATTCTTAATGGGTACATCACTGCCGCCATGAATAATACCTGATCTGCCCTTGCAACTTTATGTTCTTCCCTCAAGATTCAAAACCAGAGCGTGGTATAAGTTTGGCTGATCTTAAGTGAAGGACCCCATGCCCTAGCTGTCAAGGAGAAAGGAGGAAATATTTGCCCCTGTGGTCCTGAAGTAGAATCCAGGGGCGACGTTTTCATCATGAGTCAATAGGGAGGCACCTGGGCAGATGGTGCTCCTGAAGGGAGCAGTGAAATCCTGGGTGCTTCATGCTACGTTGAGGTAAGTCCAACCCTTATTCATACACATCTGCTAATACAAAGAGAAAAACATCATTTTTCAGTACCTCTTTCAGCCCTGTTCCCACCTGCCCATTCTGTTTTTAATCATTAATCATATTAACTGCTCTTCCACAGGCTGATTTTTGTATTTAATATATCTTGGAGCGTCTTCCCCCTTGAAATTAATTAAAATTATAATTTAAAGCAAATCAATAATATATTGATGCATATTTCACTTTTTCCCTCAATCTTTCACCATCAGAAATAATTTTTTTCAATGAATATGTAAAGATCATCTTAGAATTGTGTCTATTAATATATCTGTCAGATAAATTTCCACACGTTGAATTTCTGGGATGAGAAATACGCAATTTGTTATTTTGAAAAATATTGAGAAAATTTCCCCCATTGGGGTTGAAATTTTAATTCACATTAGCAGTTTACAAAAGAGCTTAATTTGCTAGTCTCTCCAAAAAGAAAGTGACATTGAGCTCTTGAGTTCTTGCCCACCTGATACACGTGCTTATTTTTTCTTGTGACTTTTCTTTTACATTGGCTTATTGAATTTTACCTAATTAAAATGTGGGGGTTTTTTTTACAATTTTGTTATTACTGTTTATTAAATCATCAAAGGTGTCAATCATTTTCTTATTGTTTCTGGGTTATGAGTTATTATTAGAAAGGCTTTCCCCACCATACAATTATCTTCCAGAACTTTCAAAATGTTATTTTCACTTTTAAATTTTGAATGCAAAAGTGGAAAAATTGTAATGGAAAGTGTGTGATAGAGATCCAAATCTGGGTTTTCCACATGGATATCCTTTTATTTGATTGCGGAATGATCTACATAATTTGTTCACTGCTTGGATATAATTCTTATCCTATACTAAATTACCATACATGTTTATTTCCAAATTTTAAAATTATATTGTATTGGTCTGTTTGTTTATTTTTCTGAAAAATGAATTTCTTACCCACCAGGTTGATGATTTACTTCTTAGTACACACAGACAGTCCTCAAGGCAGATTGTTACCCTGGATTTAATTTTAACTGCTGAATAACAAATGGTAATCTGAAAGTATAAGAAGGCTTGTGAGAAAGCTAGATAAAGTGAATGTTTTTTTTTTTCCCCAATCTCTGCCTTATCAACCATTCTATAATTTTTAAAATTATCACCCACTGTATCTTTTTAAGATTATAGCATTAACAGCCCCTATTGAAATGCAAATGTTAAGCTGCTGAAAATATTTTTTAACAAAATACAATGTAGCAAGAAATAAACCCTTGGACATAGCAGTCAAAATCCAGATAGATTACATTATATCCAAAAACCCAGATAATCATCAGGAAAAGTCTCCCATTATAAAATAGATTATGCCTCTCTACTCCATGTCTCCTTACTTTCATGAAACCATAGTAGATTAATCTCATAGCAACCTACCAAGAACTGTGTCAGGAGCTCAGTAGACATTCAACATATATTTTTTAAAATAAGAAATTTTGTATTCAGCTTAGGGATTGGTGTCTACTGCTACCAGGAAAGTTTGGGAATTGCTAGGCTTGTACCTTCCCTTTATCATTCTTACCTGTTACATAGGGAACCTGAATTCCAATGCAAAAACTCAAAACGTAGTCTCTAGAGCAGGGGCGCAAACATAGAAGAGCTGTTTGATGGCAAACCACGAACTTTTTGATCGCAGCTGTTATAGTGACTTTTAAATGCGATGTGTCTCAAACCCAACAAATCTGAAAGACAAAGCTTTCTGTTCTGTGTGCCAAAGTTCATTTGTTCATTGTTCATTTGTTATGATATGAACAATATCTAAATCTTTAAGGGAACAGCAGGAGAGCTTCCTTACTTAAAAGAGATTTTTTTCTCTTTTCCTCCCTGCCATGGATTATATTTTATTATAGTTTCCACATGCTTTCATTGAGATATTATTTATATACAATAAAACATAGGCACATCTTTAGAATTAACTTTATTAATGTGTGCTGACATAAAATAAAAATTTAAGAGTACGTTTTAATAAGTTTCGACAAATATATACACTGTGTAATATCCCCCCACCTTTGCCACATACATACTTAAAATCAAGAAGAGTTTTTCCAACAATCTCCTAAATACCTTCTGGCTTTTTTGACTCTTTTGAAGTTGATTTTGTAAAGCCCTTCCAGGTCTCTTACCCCAGGTAACAACTTAATCTGCTTTTTGCAGTATAGATCAGCTTTGCTTTTCTAGAATTACATATTAATGGAATTACAGAGTATGTATCCTCTGTCTTGCTTCTTTCCTTCAGCAAAACGTTTCCGAGATTCATCCATGTGGCTCGTTATCAAGTCACACACCTTTTGTGAGTTGCCTGGCCATATCTCTTGCTCCTCTGAATGGAGTTTCTGCTATATTAAAGGGCAGACGTTGTATATTCTGAATTCCAGTCCTTTATCAGAGGTACCTATTGAAATCTTTTCTCCTTTCTGTAAAATGCCTTTTCAGATTTTGCTTTTGAAAAGTTATTGTTATTGATAAAGTGCAATTTATTGCTTCTGTTCTTTTTGGTGTCCAACTAAGATGTCTCTGCCTATCTCAAATTTTAAAAAATCCCCTATACTTTCATCTAACTGCTTTATTGCTGCATATTTTAGGTTTAGTTCTAAAATCTTCTTTTTTTTTTTTTCCATATGATGTGAAAAAAAAATAGTACTTCACTAATATCCCAAATGATATCCAGTTGTTCTGGCACCATTTGTTAGGAAAGCAATTTTCTTTCTCCATTGAGTTACTCTGACACCTTTGTTAAAAACCAATCATCCATCCTGGCCAACATAGTGAAACCTCATCTCTACTAAAAATACAAAAATTAGTTGGACGTGGTGGTGCACACCTCTAGTCTCAGCTATTTGGGAGGCTGAGGCAGGAGAATTGCTTGAACCCAGGAGACAGAGGTTGTGGTGAGCTGAGATTCCGTCACTGCATTCCAGCCTGGGTGACAGAGTGAGACTCATCTCAAAAAAAAAAAAAAAAAATCATGTATTTCTGCTTCACGTTTTAGATTTATTCTAATCCATTAATCTTAGATACCTAGCTGCCTTTATTACTGTAGTCTGTTAAATTCTGAGATAAGGTAGTATAAGGCTAATGTTTCTAAATTTGTTCTACTGTTGAAAAATTGTTTTGGCTATTCTAGGTCCTTTGTCTCCTTATATATTATTTAAGATCAATTTATCATTTAAAAAAATCTTGCTGGGATTTTGACTGGAATTGCTTTGAATCTATACATAAATATAGGAACAAATGATATCCTAATATTTTCTAAACTAGAAGGATGGTATATATCTCTATTTAGGCCATTTTAAATTTCTCTTAGCAACAATTTGTAGTCTTTATTGTGCTGATTTTGTATATATTTTGTTAAATAATCCCTCTGTATTTCATGTTTTTGATGATGTTGGAAAGGTGAAAAGAAAACATGAGATTATTCACAACTATTCCTTAATGACTGTGAACAGAATAATTATTATATACATGAATTATACCGGCATTATCTTGGCATTAATAAGTTTAATCTGATTTTTACACTATCACAAGCTTAAAATATTTTATCAAAAATTAAGCGTGATAGTGTATTCCAAATACTTCTTTTTAGTAGAATATTCTGTTCTGAATATACCTCTAGTTTTATAGTGTGTGCGTGCACACACATACACACACACACACAGTTTTTAAGTCAAATTAAAATACCATAAATAGAAATGAGTGTCAGACTTACACTCTAAAAATTCTAAAAATGTACTATTCTTATGCAAAGAAATATACTTCAGGTATCACCCAAAGACGAGCACAGCATCCAGAAAAGCAAGGAAAGATGACATTGCAGCATTATTCACAATAGTAAAGATACAAAAGCAACCTAAGTTTCCATAGATGGATAAATGTAATCTATACACACAATAGAATACTATTCTACCTTAAAAAAAAATCTTGTCAGTTGTGACAGCATGGATGAACCTGGAGAACATTATGCTGTGTCAGATAATCCAGACACAGAAAGGTAAATACTGTGTGATCTTACTTATCTAAATGTATAATAGTCAAACTCATGGCATTAGCAAGTAGAACAGTTTGCCCAGATGTGGGAAGAGGGAAAAATAGGGAGCGGTGGGTAGGGAACTTTGAATAAACTTTGAGTTAAAACATCAACAGGTTCTGAGAATCTAATGTACAGCATGGGTGGTGATGAATGTGTTAACTAATTTGATTGTGATAATAATTACACATCACACAAAACAATGATAGTAAATCATCATTTTGTAGACCTTAAATGTATGTAATCTTTATTTATCAGTTAATTTTTTTTCTCTTTCTAAAAAGAAGACTGTTATTCAACATAACACCCTTGATAAAAGCCAAGAACGAGAGTTTCAATATATTCCAACCTATAACATGCTCAGTTTTTTTTTCTGTACTGAATGACTATAGTAATGACGAAGATGCATAAGAGGCAGAAAGACTGAAAATTCAATGGTTTAAGAACTTGAATGCAGGGCTTCACCATTTGATGAAAATTGAGAGGGAAAGAATGTTAACATTTTAATTTGCAATGATTAAGCAAATAAAACACAATAATTAAAATTGTAAAGATTTATAAAAGATTAATGGATTGGTAGGGTTAATTCAAAGAACTTGTAGTGATTCGTGAGAAGGAATATTGATCTTAACAAAACATTGGCATCTGCAATGTGTTTGTCACAAATTCCATGACATAACTGACAGACCATTGGGGGGCATTGTGTTATCTCTATTCTAACTAAGGAGTAATTTATAAAATATTTGCAACTTCAGAAGTGATGCTTATTATCATAGATATTTATAGTCTAGGTTTAAAAGCCCTCTTTATATATGAAATAGCAAATTATACTTTTTACAAATATTTTGAAATTGAAAAACTTAGTAGAATGTTTACACCGGTGAAAAGTTATGCTTTCAATTCATTTGTGCACCAATTTGAACACTAATGGTTAAATATTAATTGTTTTTGTGGAGTGAGACAGTTGAAGGAGAGGACCACAGAATGTAATAATAAAATTACTACTTATTAAATAGCTTATATAACATTTAATTCTGTCATATAAAAAGTGGAATGTCAATGTTACTGTATTCCCGTCCAAGAAAATGATATGAAATAATGTGTCATCATCCACGAATGCAGAGGAGTTGGGCAGGAGTTAGCAGAGAAGCTCTTTATAGTTTTCATGCAGAGTCAGCCTGTTTCATTATTGACTGCCAAAAAATTGATGTCCTGGTTTAAGAGGCTGACCAAGTACTTTATCTCTCCTAGATTACTTTAAAAAGGAGGGGTCGGGGCAGAATAGGAGGACGTGAAGGCCATTAGTTGTTGGCAAAAAGCAGAGTATATAGCAACAAGCTAAGTGGAGTGGTTGTAAGATAACTATTAAAGACTTACAGTTTATCAGGTTATTAATTGGAGAGCAGAGAAGATAAATCACTAGTACAGAAGAAGGAACTGGAGAAGCATTTTAGGGAAGTAAGCAAAGTGCAAATAAAGTGCAGAACAGGAGAGAGAGAGAAAGTGTCATCCTGCTTTCCTGGAGATGGAGAATTTTGAATTAGGAAATACTGACCAAAAGTGATGAAATCAACATTTTTTAATATAAGCACTTATGGTTTGTTCAAATACCTAATATAAAAAGTATCAGAGAGAAACCGTACTGAAAGAATTTCGAGTGATTGAAAGGTCAATAGCTTTAACAAAATGAAAATTTTGAGATGGAGATTTTGAAATATTAATCTATTATTGCTTTGAAATCTTATATGCTGTAATGTGAATCATCATTAATATTAGTCATCATTTTCCAATTCACAGATCCCTATCATTGCTTTCATTAAATGAACATTGCAGATAAATCAATGACATTTTCCCTTTAAGTTCTGCTGGATACGGTAAGTAAATGACCTGAAAGTCACCTTTACTTTGGGTAATGCTCAGATCAAGCCAATATCTAAAAGACAAGAATGTGCTTTCATTCAATAAAGAAATAACCATAAATGCAAATATCTAAAAACTCACAACTCTTCCTTAGGGTTCAGAATGAAGCTTTATTCTTTACTTCCTTTTTAGTCACATAGAAAATATCTTTTTGTTTTTTACTTCTTTTGAAAACTATTTTAAGGTAATCTTCAGCACTTATGTAAACAATCTCAATACCTGCTCAGAAGTTAATTTCTCGGAACCTCCTGGGAGTCTGTTAAAATTAAGTGCATAGTTGTATTATAGCAGTAAACTTAAACATTATTTCTTAGAAAATCAAATGTGATAACTGACAACTTTAATGTTTATTAATTTCTACATCTTCCAGATTAAATATCAAATATATTCTTTCTTATGTTTATCTTAGGAATTTTCCCAGAAGATACACAGAAATTTGAAATAGTAATTTAGCTTAGAAAAAAAAATGAAGGAAGAGAAATAAAGAAAGGCAGAGAGAGAGAGGGGACAAAGAGAGACAAAAAGAAAGAGAAAGAGGAAAGAAAAAGAAAATGAAGGAAGGAAGAGAGGGAGGGAGGGAAGGATAACACAACGCAAAAACCTCAACCTACTTTCTAAATAAAATACACAAGAACATCAAATAGGAACGAAGCTGAAAAGAAAAAAAACTGTATAGCATAGAAACTTGGGTAGGTGCTAGTGGATTGAGAAACATGGAATTTTAATGAAAAATGTTCTCCAAAGGTGGTAAGACGGTAAGCGTTAAGTTTAGACTTAGAAGTGACAACCCATGCAAAGAGAAAAGAATCAATGGAAACACTAGCAAAGGTACTGAGCTGTGAAAGAACTGAACATTGTAAAGTGAAAGAATATATGAATCAAGGAAAAGAGAGGCAAAAGATGATACTAGAAATATAAGCAGGGTTATTTTAGGACTTCGTTGATCATACTGTTTTATGATGAGTACAATGAGGAACACTAAAGGGTTTTATCACAGAGCAACATCTTAAATAAAGTACTGTAAATGCTAAGGTATTTGTGGAACATTTAGGAAGTTATTACAGTAGTCCATGAAGGAAATGATGATTAGGTGATGGTTGCAGCAAAGAGAGAGAAATCGCACAGACTGTAGACATTTCTTTGAGATAAAACAGACAAGAACTTGGTGATAGACTGGATATGTGTGTGAGAAAAGGTGATATAATGTCCCTGGTTTTAGCTTTCTTCAGTGTTGTGATGAAGAAATGAGAATATTATGAAATCAGAAAAACAAGAGAGCATATTTTGGAGAAAAGTTGTTGGTTATATTTTGGGTACTTTAAATGTTACATGACTCATTGTAGATATCACATAGGCTGTTGATCATATGAAACTAGAAATCAGAGAGGAAGTTTAGACTGAAGACATAAATGTGGAGTATAAGCTCATGGACAGACTTTAAAACAAGATAAACTAATAAAATTTTGTAGAGAAAAAATGTCTTTCATATACTTACAGATTAGCGAAATTGTCTTCAGAAAAAGTTTGTGACAAAGCTTGAAAGTTCTGTTGATATAATGATATATGAAAATAAAAGAATACAGACTTGTATATGAAGTATCCATGTATGTATGAATAGAAAAAAAAGTCTGAAAGTAAATATATAAGAATTTCAGTAATTGTCTGTAGATATTGGATCTTTGGAAAAGCTTTTGTAGTCTTCTTTCTACTTTTAAAAATGTTATGCCAGGTGTTCCTTTAATTACTAGATTTCTAGTTAAATGTTGTATATAAATCAGCCTTATTAATTGTCTCTGTCTCATATACCAATAAAATACCCATAAAGAGTAAAAGGAGGAATAAAACCAAGTGAGTAAATAGCATATGTATCGGGATCAGATAGAGATTTAAAATTAATTATTAAAAAATAGAAAACAGTGCTGTTAAATAATTGAGTCTACAGCCTAAACACCTACCACAAATAAACCTAACTTCGTAATAAAAATATGTAACAATGAGCCTTATTAACCTAATATAATACTATAGTATTATAATTAACATAACGTTTAATATGATATACCTAAGGGTTGCTTCAGAAGTTATGCCTCACAAAATGATTTTTCTTCCATATCAAGAAGAAAATTGAGTGACATCATTTATATATATATATAGAATATTACACTGACCTTTAGTTTAATTTTTGTTTTTTTCATCTTTCATTTTATCTGTTAAGTTGTTGTGACAATCCTCCTTGTGCAAAGCCTAGAATTAACTAAGGTAACACCAAATGATTATAATTATGGGCATAGAGATAATAATTTTGTTTTTGCCTTGAAAAACTACTAACAGAAATAAATCTTTTTCAAAACTCTCAAAGAGTAACTTTAAAAATGTTTAAATGGTAATTTCAAGAAAATTATAAGGTGTGGTATTCTGTATCATCTCTGTGTTATTTTTTATGTCCAGTTTATTAAATGGATTGTACTTGGTGATGGCATAAATGTCTTAATTTTTCTCTATCTGCTGATATCTGACATGATCTCTTATGTCTTCCCAATCTGGATGATATCTCAATACACATCTGTTCTTTCCAGAAGACAATTAATAAATAAATAAATAAGCCAAGGGAGGAAAGAAAAAAAGTTACTTGCTTTTTTGTTTGCTTATTCAAGTTTTTAACAATCTTGTTAGCTTAGACCTTCTTGATTGGCCGTAGATTCTCAAGATGTAGTTATCACCCCAGCGAGCCTCTTACTGTGTTCCTTGGAGGCCCCATGCGAGACTGATGCTGTGATGGTTAATACTGAGTGTCAACTTGATCGGATTGAAGGATGCAAATTATTGTTATTGGGTGTTTCCATGAGGATGTTGCCAAAGGAGATTAACATTTGAGTCAATGGACAGATAGGGAGAGGCAGACTCACCCCAATCTGGGTGGGCACCATCTAATCCACTGCCAGCACAGCTAGGATAAAAGCAGGCAGAGGGACATGGACAGACTTGACTTGCCGAGTCTTCCAGCCTCCATCTTTCTCCAATTCCTCCATCTTTCTCCCATTCCGGATGCCTCCTGCCTTCAAACATCAGACTCCAACTTCTTCAGCTTTTGGACTCTTAGACCTATACCAGTGCTTTGCCAGGGACTCTCTGGACTTAGCCAACACACTAAAGCCTGCACTGTCGACTTCCATATTTTTGAGGTTTGGGACTCAGACTGAATTCCTTGCTCCTCAGCTTTCAGACAGTCTATTGTGGGACTTCACCTTGTGATCGTGTGAGTCAATACTCCTTAATAAACTCCCTTTCACATATACATCTAACCCATTAGCCCTGTCCTTCTAGAGAACTGTGACTAAAACAGATTTTTGTACCTCATATTGCTAATAAAGACTTACTGGAGACTGGGTAGTTTATAAAGAAAAGAGGTTTAATGGACTCTCAGTTCCACATGATTGGGGAAGCCTCACAATCATGGCAGTCGATGAAGGAAGAGCAAAGGGATGTCTTATGTGGAAGCAGGCAAGAGAGCATGTGCAGGGGAACTGCCCTTTATAAAACCATCAGATCTTGTGAGACGTATTCACTATCACTAGAACAGCACAAGAGAAACCCGCCCCCATGATTCAATTACCTCCCACCAGGTCCCTCCCACGAAAAGTAGGGATTATTACAATTCAAGTTGAGATTTGGGTGGGGACACAGAGCCAAACCGTATCAAACACTATGAAGTTCCACATCATGGACAGTGTACTTTCTGTGTCATATCTTGCTACTCGTCTCCTACTTTAGATCCTTTTCTTGAAATAACTTCCATATCCTCTAACAGTCAGGACCCTTGATCTTGGCATTATGTAAACTTGAGAAGTACCTTCAAGATGGCTGAGCTCAGTCATCATCTAAGACATCCATGTCCCAATTGATTTACATACCTTTGCTTGTTTGTTTTTTGAGATGTAACTTGTTCATAGGTTGAATATTATACAAAACATCTCAAGTGTCGTTGTAAAACACTATGCTGTTTCCCAAATACTTTCATGTAACATAATCTCTCATATTTGACCTCACTTTATTCTTAATCTTGAGTATTTTCCTCACCTCTTTCTTACATTTTACTAATTCGCTATTCAACTTTGTCTAATTCGCCGTTTAACTCAGTTTTTGAGCACTTAATTTCTAGATTTCAATTAATATAACTTTTCTTTTTCATGTGTTGCTTTCACAGTTTTAAATTATTCTTTCATCACTTTAAAATTGTTCCTCTACTTTGCTTTTTCTGGGGACTAACCTTCTCATACGTCCCTTCCTCATGGTGACTTGTTTAACTTTGAATTATTTAATTCTTTGGCTGTCACCCCAGTTTCAACTGCCGCCCCTTACTCTGTGGTCATCCCATACATTATGTTAACTGTTCCTAGGAAGCAATTGCACATTTGCTCAAGTGGGTGCTCAATGGATTTCACTAAAATGTGACTCTTTTTTTTCCCATCATTTACATTAGTTTATTGGCTTTGAAATATCTCAACACAGGAAATTTAACAAATTTGGCTTCAACATTTTAACCTGCTAGTAGAGGTACTGTCTTTTCTATCCCTTGAATTCAAGTTGGAGCGAAGCTTTTGATTCCATCTTGAGCTGGAAGTGGGCTTCTTTTCATCTCCTGTCCAGAGGTGAATCCACCAGGCTTCCTACATTATGCAGATATCTTTGTTCTAGATTCTGGTTTCGCTGGGCTCCAAAGGGGATGTCCACATTTTCATAGGAAGACAGATGCTGAAGGAAATTATGAGGTCATCAAGCATAATCACGTTTTAGAGTGAATCTTATTATTTATGCTGATTCAGATACAGGCAACGCAGAATATCTCTTACTCCCCTGCTTTTAAAAGTAAGAAGTCCAAAAGTAATCTGGTGAAAGCACAACAATTTAGTTTTCCTCTATTCTGTTTTAATATGAGGCTTTGCAGAATACCTTTTAATTACTTGTAAAAATACCTTCCTAAAACACGGAGAAATTGAGGAGGTAGATATAACAGACAGGTCAAGAAATGGTAATTTAATTACACAGTCAATTATTGAGCTATTCATTGTTGAAGGCAGATACAGAATTCTTTTGTATTCTCTCCATGAGTTTTCTTAAATGAAAGATGTTCTCTAAACTGTAACTTAATTATTTTAATACGCTTTAAATGAATAGATTTAAGAAATCATTTGAAAACATAGTAAGCCACAGTTAAGTTCCTGAATTTATCTATGGATTATGAATATAAATTTGATCAAGTCATATCTGTGCTCCAGAGAAAGAATAAAAAATGGTTCTTCATATCAGCCTGCAGACTTGCAGCAATGAAAACGCCTAAGCCAAATGGATCTCCCTGGACAAAGGATGCTGAATGTGCCCTGCATTTTAATTTTTAGGGAAGAGTTACAGCCTTCGGAATTACAGACATGGTTGCTTACTATGATTTGAACTTTAAAAGGAGTCATCTCAGTTTTCTTTTTCTTTTATATAAAAGTTGCCATTTTCTAGTAGTACAAGCAAAGTGTACATCCTCCTATGCTTTCTGTGAATAAAACAGAAAAACATGCCCTGAAGAGTCCTTGGTGCAGGGCACGTTGGGAGCCAGATGTAAGGCTGAGTACCCCACAGGGTCGTGGGGTGAGCCTTATGCTGTGCTGAGGCGCAGGATCCGAGAAATAAAGAGACAGAACACAGAAGTACAAAGAAAATGCAGCTGGGCTTGGGGGGCCACGCCACCTATGAGCGGAGTCAGGCGAGGCTGGCGAGGCCCCGAATGTCCAGAAGCCTGAGTATTTATTGTGTATACGTTAGGGGGCAGGGCAGTGAGTGAAATCATCTTTAAGGATAGTGATAGGATCATGAGCAATAAAGCATAGGGTCCACCCCCATTAGGTCACCTAGGCCAGGAGGTGGACAGCGCGCAGCAACGAGCCCGTTCCCAAGAAGGCAAGGGCCCCATTCCCAAGAAGGCAAGGGGCGTGTGCAGAGAAGAGGGTGCAGTGTGCGATACTTCTATCTATGGGATAACTACTTCTAAGAAGATTTATAGGAGGATGCTTTAAGTCACACAGCAGTGACAGAGCTGTCAAGGTTACTGCCACCTTCTGGCAACTTCCAATGGATTCTGTGGGAAGATGCATTTCAAGCAGCACAGTAGCAAGAGCTGATAATGTTCACAGTCACCAAGGTGGATTGCTGTTCTGAGGGCAGCCTTCCACAAGAACTGGAGCAAGATCCTACAACTCCTCGTCAGGAGGAGTGGCTCTCACCCCAAGCCTGCCATACAGCGGGTATCTTCACGATACTGAACGCTGCCGCCTGGGCCATGGATTCTTGTCCTGGTATAACTGTTTTCCCTTAAATCATGCTCTGCACTGTGTCTGCTCTAGGCATTCCTCTGATTATAAGCTGCTTATTCCTTAATTCATGCTCTGTACTGTGTCCACTCTAGGCATTCCTCTGATTATGAACTAAAATATAATTATAGGTATATATGTAGGGAAATATTCTTCAGGCACTCATACTATCAACTATTATATGATTATATACAGAGGGTTATATAAAGGGAGTCTTCAAGCTCTATTTTTATAAACTAATATATGATTATGTAAAGGATTATATTAAAGGAAATAGCTGAGTCGTAACACTATACAGTGAGATATTCCTCAAGCCCTAACTGTGCCAGGGTTCTGCTTGGCTCTCATTCCTCGGTGCCTATATGGGGGTTACCCACACCTTGGCAGTCAAATTTTCTCTACTTTTGTTTCTGGTGCCCCTGTGCTTCCAAGTCTTTTCCATGGAATGCTATAGCAAGAAAATGAAATGTTCTAATGTCCACCGAATGCAGTAGGTGGAGGTGGCTGCTCATGGCCAGATGCTGTGGAATCACAGCTCTGATTCCACACACTCGGGCCAGCTGCCCTGATGGCTGAAGGGAACCCATAAATGGATACTTATAAGCCATATGCCAAATGATTGAAAAACTATTCCAAACAAGACCACACCAATCAAACATACAACAAAACATTTAAAGACTATCCCAACATTATCAATTCGTTAAACACTGACTCAGCATGCAGCACTATACCCTGGACAGTGAGGATGGCGACACCATGCATGATGGGTTTAGCAGCCCAAATGCCCATCAGGACCACACATCCATTTTCCCAGTGCAGGGAACATTGGCTATTGGCAGCTCTCAGATGAGTCCATCTCCAGGGAATTGCCCTCAGCAGAAGGAATCTGCCTCACTCACAGCTACGCCACTTCTTCTCTAAAGGCAGCTCCAATGCAGTGTTTGTTTAACAGTGGAGGGTGGTGTAAAGTTTGTGAATTTGGTCAACTCTGATGAGTCATGCTAGCTCTGGGGCTCTTCAAGGGATCAACAAAGGTCTCTGTTGTCACTGCAGCATGGTGCAACGTCTCCCTCTGCCCATTCCTAATTTCCTCATTCCCTTAGAGAATTTACTCCAGAGAGGGCTCCTCAGGAGATCTTCCTCATGCAGACTGGTTTCATCACCCATTTCTTGGGAAGTAGATCAATGATAGAAACGATGATAATTAAGATGTAGCATCCATCCTCGAGGATCTTAGAATGAGGATGGAATAGCATACAAACAAGCAAATATTATCACCCTAAAGGATACCATAGTATATGGATAAGCAAAATATACGGAAGCACCAAGGAGAGGGTAGTCAGTAACACCTAAGGAAGAAGTGATAGGAAGGGGCATCCTGAGGGACATCAGGACCGCATAACACAGCGTCAGCCCCTGTAGCACCACTCTCAATGTTCACGGTATGACATTGCATGACAAATAAATGTTCATTGAATGAATCATGTTGGGATAGCCTTATAATTTATCATTTTATTGTTTATTGTTTTAATCATTGTATCATTTTAAAGAAAAGATAAACAATAAGGTAAATGTTGGTGGTGGGTCTTAAGTGAAAAATAAGATTTCAATAGACAGATAGTAATGATAGGACATGCCAGTCAAGGAGAATAGCATTTTTAAAACTGCAGGCATGGCTGGGCATGGTGGCTCATGCCTATCATCCCAGTACTTCGGGAGGCCAAGGTGAGTGGCTGACCTGAGGTCAGGAGTTTGAGACCAGGCTGGCCAAAGGGTAAAATCCCGTCTCTACTAAAAATACAGAAGAATTATCCAGGCATGATAGCATGTGCCTGTAATCCCAGCTACTCAGGAGGCAGAGACAGGAGAATCACTTGAACCCAGGAGGTGGAGGTTGCAGTGAGCCGAGATCATGCCACTGTACTCCAGTCTGGGCAACAAGAGTGAAACTGCATCTCAGAAACAAAACAAAACAAAAGACATTCAGACAGGTGTATCTTCAGAGAGGCACAAGTAGTTTGGAATGACTTCATCAAGGAGATAAAGCTGGCTTGGAAGTCAAGGGACAGATTGCAGATGTTGACCCATGGCCTTAATTTTTAAGCCAAGAACTGTTGCTTTCCTTCACAAACCTTTAAAAATATATCATGAATGAATTTTGGTATTAGTTTAAGTGAACTTTATGCTGAAGTCACCTGAAGTTTTCAAAATACATTAGCTTAAACTAGATTGAAATATTTCTTTCCCATTATCAGTTCAATGTCAGAGGGACAAACTGGCAGGAAGCCTTGCTGTCAGGGATGTACCTTCCGTCCATCTTTTAGCTCTGCTTTCTCCTAACTGGCACCCGGAAAGTTGGGACGCTGCCCTGTGAGTTAACACAGGAAAGAGTCAATGGAGAGAGAACAGTGATTCTGTTCATATTTCAGTTCAGTTTGAAATGGGCAGTCATCTCCTCTCACTCTCCACTGGCTTCTTCTCAGTCAGGTGACACATCTATTCTTAGAGGACCTGGGACCTGGATGGCTACGAGCTGAGCTTATCTAGGTGGAAAGGAGGGAGCACCAGCCCTATCTGAAGAGGAGAACAGGACATTGGAGAACATTCAGTGGATTCCATCATAGTTGTCAATGTTTTAAGAACTTGCGGTTCTTACATCATAACCAAGATTTCTCTATTATAAACTTGGGCCTGCATTTTTATATGGCAAAAATCAGCTGATTCTGCTAGTAGTCATTAACCTCAATGGACACAGTTCTTGGTTCAATATATGCAGAAGTAAATAAAAAATTATATGAGCTAACAAAACATTTTACATCCTTAAAAGGCAATATATAAATCTTTTCAAAGTATCCAATGTAAAATTTATTAATAAAATATGTTGTAATCAAAATTGTGACGAATAAGGAAGTTGTCTTTGATAAAATTTTTTTTTTCTTTTTTTGAGATAGAGTCTCGCTCTGTTGCCCAGGCTGAGTGCAGTGGCATGATCTCAGCTCACTGCAACCTCCACCTTCTGGGTTCAAGAGATTCTCCTGCCTCAGCCTCCCGAGTAGCTGGGATTATAGGCGCCCACCACTGCGCCCAGCTAATTTTTTGTATTTTCAGTAGAGACAGGGTTTCACTGTGTTAGCCAAGATGGTCTCCATCTCTTGACCTCATGACCCTCCTGCCTCAGTCTCCCAAAGTGCTGGGATTACAAGCATGAGTCACCGTGCCCTGTTGATAAAACTTTATGGATTAAAAATATTTTTTAAAATTTTTAATCCATAAAATTAAAGGTTTGGATTGGCATTCTCATTCACACAACTCATGGGCCATAATCTGGCACTGTGTTCACCTTAGTTTTCTGCAAAAATACAGATCAGGGATTTCAATATATCTGACAGCTTCAGGAGAATTGTCTTCAAGGGGAATTTACACAGGACATAAGAAATCTTGTTCTGGCAACCGAAGTATCTGCCCATTTACTTAGGGATAAAACCATGTATGTTGATGCAGAGACCATCTTGGATTTGAACGAGAACATCCAGTGTCATCCTATAACCTCCTTTGAGCAAAACTTGCAGGTTCTGCAAGAAACAATTTAGAAAATCCACTCCACTGCACACAAAGATCTGAGAGCTATGTCCCAGTCATTTTTAATAGCTCATTCTCAGCCTGCCAAGCCCAAATGCAATTCATCAGATATGGAGCATTTTTGTAATAAACATCACTGCCTAGTGACGGGGTTGACATGCCATATTTAACTTAAACCATTAGATTTCCAGGGGAACTCTGCTAGGAGAAGTAAGTCCTGGGTCATTTTATTTTTTCCCCATGGAAAAATCATTTAGACTTACTGTTTTTTCTTCACCTCAATCCACTTTTATGCTACATTTAATGTTAAAAAATATTTTGGCAATCACATGTCTGACAATGTGACTAACATGTGGCCTTATATAATTTTGATGAGAAGAATCTTGAAAATATTAAGTCATTGGTCAAAAGGTTGTAGTTGTCTAAATAATGCTCTTGTGTTCATCCTTGCCTCACACTACTTGTAAAAAATCATCATCATTGTCGTGTTTTTATTGTACTAGGCAGATCATCACATCACTTAAGACTAGAATGAGAGTGCGTGTGATTCTTTCTAGTTAACAGTGAAGCCATCCTATTCCATCTCTGCTTAATCTCCCTCTCCTACCATTTTATTTCCAGTATGTATGTATTTGTGTGTGTTTGCAAAGATTCATGTGCCTACCAATTGAATACAACATTTCATCAAATAAAAAGGATTTAAGGGCTCTTGGTTATAGTTTAATCCTTCTCTGACTTAAAAAATGACTTCTAGCAAAATAGTATCCCTACTTCAATGGACTCTTGAGAATAATGTTAAATAGATTTGATTTTAGTTGTAGAGATAAATCTCTATATCTAAATACATAGAGAGATGATAAATAGATGTACAGATACGTAGATGAATAGAAAAACTAACAACTCCAAAATTTATATCTTCATCTAAGACTTTGATCCTAAACTACAGACTCATTTATATAACTCAGCATCTGAACTTGTATATCTGAAATGCATTTTAACAGAACAGGTCCAACAGTGAACCACAGATTAATTTTTTGCACCAAACCTGCTTCATCCACATTTTTATACTATTTAATGACAACTTTATCCTACTTATTGCACAGATGAAAAACCTGAAAGTCATTTTTTTCTCTTGTGTTTCTTTAAAATTCCATATCCAATCCACCAGAAAATACGTGAGTTTCATCTTCAAAATACATCTTGATTCCCAACACTTCCCAGTAGCTCAGTGTCACAACCTTAATCTGAACTACCAACTTCGCCCTCTTGGATAATGTCCTAACAAGTCCCCTCTGCTTCCATCCTTACATCTGTGGACAATTCTTAATAAAGTAGCCAGGATGATCCTTTTAAAACATAACTCAGATTATATCACTTCTCTGATCAAAATCCTGCAATGATTCCCTCAGAGCAAATGGTACACATGATACCGTGACCCTCAAGTCCTATGTGACCTTCCCTGCTCTTGGCAATGTTATATCCTTTTCATCATTAAGTGCTGAAAGAAACATGAATGCACCTCTGTGAATAAGGGCTATCTTAGGGATAAGGTATTACCACTCCAACATATTTTTGGTTATTCCAAAGCAAGGAGTCAGGTTATAAAGCAGCAAAACAAAATAGCAGCACCGTTATAAACAGTGCTTCTTTCTAAAGTCCTGAGTATGTGTAACACTATTGGCACGAGCATACATGTCACCCTAATAAAGGGTATTCTATGTTCCATTGCATTAATCATTCATTAGGATGATGGTGATGTTGACTTCAACAAACTTAATGTGTTAACAACTAGAAAAAGTGGGAATTGGGGCTTATAAGGAGAGAAAGATTGTACATTAAATGAAAATCTTATTTATTTATTTATTTTGGACATCATCCAAAAGAGAAACAAACAGGATTCGATGCCAAAAGTCTGGGCCTTGAGTCCTTTCCTCCTTTTGTTGCTTCAAAGTTGCTGAGATGAGTGTGAGAGCCCTGAAATAGCAGGGAAAACATTTGCAGTGTCCACTGTGTCATGGTGTAGATTTATCCTATATTCACTTCAATAGTTTATGCGCTGGGGAGTTGGAGAAGCGTTTCTGAAGCGTGTTTGCAAGATGCCCAGACATACACAGCTACACATTTCCACAGTGTTCTGCTTTCTTTGTTACCTTATCTGGTCCATATAAGCTGATGCTTTGCCCTGAAATTAATGTCTTCCTTGTAGGATTGCTGGAACAATTTTATGAATAATTCTGAGATTTGACCATGCAAATAGCTGCCTATTTCATTCTTTTTATCTTTTAATTTTCTGGGAGCCATTATGCAAAGAGAAGATCCACTGCTATCATATGTGCTCCTCTGTCAAAACACACCATATGAACAGAGGGAGTAAGGTACCCGAATTTGCCTCTCCATGTGCCCTTTCTCAAAGTACCACCAATAAAGGAGAAGGATGCCCAAGGATCATGGCACTGGGGGAGGCGGAGAAATCAGTATTGTATCATTTTCCTGCCCTTGATACCACTAACCACGGAAATTTGCTTCACCTTTCTCAGGGGCCTGTAGAAAAAAAAAATCGCCAGGTGTGGTGGCGCATGCCTGGAATTCTAGCTACTTGGGAGACTGAGGCAGGAGAGTAGCTTAAACCCGGGAGACAGAAGTTGCTGAAATCGCCCCATTGCTCTCCAGCCTGTGAAACAAGAGTGAAGCTCAATTTGAAAAAAAAAAAAAAAAAAAAATAGAAGCCACTGTTAACTTTAGAGCCAACCACATCTACTAGATAAACATGGCAAAATTGTCCAATCTGCTTCTTGTCTGTTGCCACTGAGAAAACCAGCAAGTGGACAGAAACTTGTTAACACAATCTCAGATAATCCCTATTCTTTCTTGCCTGTGAGTGCCATTAGAGATGTGAGAAGCATTAAGCATTTGATCTTTATGTGGAAATTAAACCAAAACTCCAGCTCTAGAAGAAATACTTTCTATTTTTTTTTTTTTTTTTGGCTTCTGTGGTGCAAGATGACATGATATGAATTAACTGTTTTTTATTTCCAATCTTAAAAGTTCCCTGGTTAAAATTTCCCAGGATCAGATCAGGAAGGAGATCTGGTTCTAATTGCTATCCTGTATTTTCCCAGTCTTCCCCCTTTTCGGCTCCCTGCCTTGTCTACACTTTTTGCAGTAAATAGTCCCTCTGATATTTAAGCCCCTCTAGATTTTTTCCAAAGGAGCAAATTATGCCTATTGCTCTCACCTTCCAGGCAGTTGCTATGAGTTTTTCAGCCCTCTGAACTACTCCGTATGTTTTCTGTCTTCCAAAAGATATTCTTAGAAATATTGACCACACTTGCACTTGTTCACTGCTATTTTACCTTCTGATCGCTTTGTTCTTGCGTGGATAAACGGTTTTAGCTACACGACTCTTATTGAGTTGGCTTTTAGGAGAAAACAGAGATAAATATGTCCAACAAATCATTAACTCAAGTCCACTCACGTTTTTTCATCTTTAGATTTTCTAAAGCGATCATTCCATTGTTTCACAGGTCGTAAACACCATGTGCTTACCAATAACTCAGAAATTTGTGTTTTCTTCCTGGGTTTCACTACAGAATTCCAGATTCATATATTCCACTGCTTACTTGACATGCCTTTTTAAATCTTTAATAGATACCACGGATATAAGTTTGCCAAAATAGAATTGTTGATTATGTTTTCTTCTGTTTTTTTCCATAGCATCTAAAAGATAGGTAAACACAATTTAAAGGGTTCTACATTCTAGCTTGTTTGATAAGAAGAAAATCATTTATTATTAAATATGAATCCTTCAACCTCTCAGTGGGATCAATTCATTCTCTTTCAACTTCTGTCATTGAATTTCAGTGTCTCAATTCTCCCTGTGTCCACACACACACACACACACACACACACCCTAAATATATTGAATTTTGGTTTTATTTCTCAGGATAGAAGCAATCTTCTCTATATATAAGTCAAAGAGATAAAAATAGCTGATTAGACAGCTGAGCCACCCATAAGAACTTTTCCACAATCCTGGAGATTATTGAAGATCTTTACAAATTATCATTTTTTAAAATTTGAAATCTGAATTTAAAACAAGTTTTGTTTTGTTTTAATCTTCTGTTCAGTGTGCATATTATCCCCAAATATATAGAGAGTAAATCTGTTTTATTGCTCTAATTCATCATGGTTCTCATTTATTGTGTAATGAGACTTTGGGCTGCAGGCCTCAAGTAAATATTGCATACATTGTTCATGATAGAAAACCATACCATCAATAAGTAGTATTCAGTTATTAAAAATTTTATTGTAGTCAGTAAATAGACTCAAGAAATATACATTTTGGAGGTTAGGCATACTTTCTGTCATTAAGCCATACATCTAATAATATAAATATGATAAGGTGGATATTTTATGGCACCATAACACAAAATCCTATTTGGAAAAAATATTTTAAGTATTTATTAATGTTACCAAGATGTTAATCACTGGTATATGTGCCTAGTTAAAATTTCCTCCTAGTATTATAAAGAAAAATAAGAAGTTCTAAAAATATTATAGGAAGAACATCAAGTAAAATGAACAATCGAACTTACTACATTTTTAAGTTGTGTCTGAAAATGAAGCATATGTGATTCAAATGGTGTGTGCTTAGCAGTGCCACATACATTCTCTGTAATATTCTAATTAAAATTCTTCTGAAGAGATGGAGGAAAAAGCCAAAAATTCAAAAGTAAAGGAAGTAAAGACTGGCAGAACACCTACTGCTGGAATCTTAGAAGATTTGACATTAATTATAAGGCAGTATCTGGATTAAAAGCAATCTTCCAAGGCTTTAGCACATAGTGTGCTTTGGGGCTGCTTCATGACGCAGTCTACCTGAAACCGTAGGAGGATGCTGAGTACCGCCTTCACCATATTTTATCAGGCTTTAATACAACAGTGAGCACCAACCTGTGCTTCTCATCTCTGAATGAGGCAATGAATAAACAAGCTCAAAAAATAAATGTGTCAAGTCTCAAGTGAACTGAGAATTCATTCTGGGAGGCCATACTCTCTTGAGAAAAGGAAGGCATGTGCCTTCAGGCTAAACTCAGATAGCAATGCATGCTGGCAGATTACAGCATTTCGTTTGCTCTGTCCACCCGGGGGTTGAGGGTTATGTGTTGGGAAATGAGGAGAATTCAGACAGTCGGAAGCTCCTTTAGAGAAAGAGCTTGGTTTGTTTTCCTCACTGTTTCAGCTCAGTACCTAGAACAGTGCCTGGCACACAATAGTTACTGACTATAATATATACACAGAAAATTGATTGTAAATGTGGTCTTCAGCTACATTCCATTGTAAATTTTAGAAGAAAAATAAGAAGTTCTAAAAATATTATAGGAAGAACATCAAGTAAAATGAACAATCGAACTTACTACATTTCTAAGTTGTGTAGATATGGGACAGACCACACAATCCTTATCATCGTGATTATGAGCACCATTATTTAGTAGAATCATAACTAATACTTATAGGGCCCATAGTGTACATAGTGCCCATCACTCGCTAAAAACTATGTATATTTTATTTTATCTGCATGACAATCCTGGGATAGAGCCTATTGTATTGCCCTCATTGGAAACAAACCCACTAGCTGTCACTAAATGTGGCAGATATAAAATATGAGCATAGGCATGGGTATATGGCCCAGGCTCTTAACTGAATTAAGAAGTCATCCTGTGGCAGACACTGCTAGTTGAATCTTTCTTGCCTAACTTCTATGGAAATATAACCCCAAGTTTTTTGTTTTTTTGTTTTTTTTCTTATTTATATTTATGTATTTATTTATTTTACTTTAAGTTCTGGGGTACATGCACAAAACTTGCAGGTTTATTACCTAAGTATATATGTGCCATCATGGCGTACGACACCCATCAAACCGTCATCTAGGTTTTAAGTCCCTCATGCATTAGGTATTTGTCCTAATGCTCTCCCTCCCCTTTGCTCCCACCCCCGACACCCCAGCCCACCTACAGGCCCGGATGTGTGATGTTCCCCTCCCTGTGTCCATGTGTTCTCATCATTCACCTCTCACAAATGAGAACATGCAGGTTTTGGTTTTCTGTTCCTGTGTTAGTTTGCTGAGAATGATGGTTTCTAGCTTCATCCATGTCCCTGCAAAGGACATGAACTCATCCTTTTTTATGGCTGCATAGTATTCCATGGTGTATATGTGCCATATTTTCTTTATCCAGCCTATCATTGATGGGCATTTGGGTTGGTTCCAGGTCTTTGCTATTGTAAATACTGCTGCAATAAACATACATGTGCATGTGTCTTTACAGTAGACTAATTTATAATCCTTTGACATTTTACTGGTGCCATTAAAAGCTAGGTTGGCCATATGACTGTTTCTATCAAAATTAATGAAGTGCAGGTGATATTTGCAATCCTAGAAACCTTAAGGGAAGAGTTGAGGAGAAGATTCTTCTTTGCTCCTTCCTTCTTCTCAGGGGTAGCTCTGTACTTGCATCCTTAGCAGCAGGCACCTCACATGGCTGTGATTAAGTGTTTTCTTTTCATTATGGAAGCCTCCTAGAGGCACAGACCAAGTTAGTTTATTGTCTTTCTACCAAAGACTATTGCTTTGGAGGTATATGACATAGCTTCTTTGAGAGGGAAAAAATGGGATGAGAAAGATCAGCCTTGAGGCTTAAAAACTATGTTTAAACAAAAATATTTGACCATGGTCTCCTGTACAGAGAACCAAGAAGAAGCAAACAAATCAAAAGCCTTCTGAAAGATAGTCAAAGTGAGCACAAAATCAACTGTGAAAAACCCCATCTTTCCAAATCTCCACATTGGGGATTAAGTTTCACCATGCATTTGAAGGGTACAAATATTCAAACCATAGCACTTTTATCTTGAAATACCTGGGGAAATTTTGAAGTCAATAAGTAATGACAAATACTTTTTAAAAAAATTTTATTGTACTTTTAAGTTCTGGGGTACATGTGCAGCTCTTACAGGATTGTTGCATAGGTACACACATGCCATGATGGTTTGCTGCTTCCCTATCACCTACATCAGGCATTTCTCCCAATGTTATCCCTCCCCAACCTCCCCACCCCCTGATGTCCCTCTCCCAGCCCTCCACCCCACAACAGATTCAGGTGTGTGATGTTCCCCTCCCTGTGTCCATGTGTTCTCATTGTTCAACACCTACTTATGGGTGAGAACATGCAGGGTTTGGTTTTCTGTTCTTATGTCAGTTTGCTGAGAATGATGATTTCCAGATTCATCCACATCCCTACAAAGGACATCCTTTTTTATGGCTGCATAGTATTCCATGGCGTATAGGTGCCACATTTTCTTTATCCAGTCTATCATTGATGGGCATTTGAGTTGGTTCCAGGTCTTTGCTATTGTAAGCAGTATCACAATGAACACACATGTGCATGTGTCTTTACAATATAACGATTTATAATCCTTTGGGTATATATCTAGTAATGAGATTGCTGGGTCAAATGGTATTTCTATTTCTAGATCCTTGAGGAGTCACCACACTGTCTTCCACAATGGTTGAACTAGTTTACACTCCCACCAACAGTGTAAAAGTGTTCCTATTTCTCCACATCCTCCCCAGCATCTGTTGTCTCCAGATTTTTTACTTTTTAAAAAAATAAATGAAAAATTTCAGGAAACTATATTGGACTTCTCTTTTTTAAATGCTGCAGATTAAATTATCAGAGAAACTCCTCCTGGTGGCCATACCCAGAAGTGCAAATAAGGTGGTGCGATCTCAGATCATTACAACCTCCACCTCCAGGGTGCAAGCAATTCTCCTGCTTCAGCCTCCCAAGTAGCTGTGATTACATGCATATGCCACCATGCCTGGCTAATTTTTGTATTTTTAATAGAGATGAGGTTTCACCATGTTGGCCAGGCTGGTCTCAAACTCTTGACTTCAAGTGATCCACCTGCTTTGGCCTTCCAAAGTGCTGGAATTACAGATGTGAGCCACTGCACCTGGTCAATTAATACTTCTTTATTTTCTGTATGTTCTTAGGACAGTTTCCAGAGTTGCCCTCTCTCTCCCTTTCTCTCTCTCTCTCTCTCCACATATATATGTGAGTGGTGAACAGTGTTTTTATCTCTCATATATATATGAAACAAAACAGATATATATATATATATATATACACATACACACACATACACAGATGTGTATATATATATATATCTGTGTGTATATGTACATATAAAACAGATATGTATATATACACACACATATGTGTATATATTTATATATCTGTGTGTGTGTATATATATATATCTGTTTGGTTTCATATATATATG
>NW_016107357.1:18864835-18938687 GCF_001604975.1 Cebus imitator | reverse complement strand
AAAAATCAGTGCTCACCACTCACAGTTGTTTCACGGAAAGTGGGTATATACAGTTCCTCAATTGAGGTCAAAGGGTTTTGTTTACCAGGGAATTGAAAGTAAATTTATTCTATAAAACCTAGTATAAACAAGATGGTTTTGGGGAAGTATAATTTGGAGGTGAGGCACTTGCCCTCTGTCATATAAAAACTTATTGAAAAACTATGGTAGTTAAAATAGTGTATTAAGGATAAAAGTAGAGGGCATGCAATAAAATGAAAAACTTCAATGAGTAGGAAAGTTTAGAACGAGCAGTCAGTGGTGCGAGACAACTGCTATTTTATATAAAGGTGACGTTTGGTCAAAGAGTATAAATTCTACTATTATTTTAAAAACTAATACTAATCAATTAAATATTGGTTTTATTAAATGTATAGTAACTATGTACAATGATCTAGGTACTATGAGAAATTTCAGAGATACCTAGAGGATGAAGGAGAATGGGGAGGGGGCGGGAATGAAGAAGAAAACATATGAACACTGCCCTCATAGAGTTATCCCATAGTGGGGATTCATGATATTGTTTACTAATTTCCTACGTGAGAGTTCTGAAATGCCCATGTTCTGCAGTTATTTGGAGCATTTCAACAAAGTAACGAGTCTGATCTGGTGGCAGGTATAGAATTCTCTTCTCCTAATCTCCCCTGTGCAGGCAGGCTATACTTCAGGCTTCCTTACAATTACAGTGGCCATTTACTCTGTTCTAGCCAGCAGACTGTAAGATGATAGGAGATATTCCACTTTTGCGCCTAGGAGGTAAAAATTCTTATGCCCCTTTTCTGCATTCTTTCCTTTTCTGTCTGATAGATGCAGACGATAATGAGGTCCTAGGGGACGAAAAAGACGCAGATGAAAGTAGCATGAGCCTCTGAATGCTCATGTAGTGAAGAGCCCCTGACAGTCTCAACATCCTCCCAGGGATCTCACATCAGCAAAATACTAACTTTTATGTGATTAAACCACTACCATTTTGGTGTCTGTTTGTTAGTCCAACAAACCTAGTCCACAGGGTCTGTGTTTTTCAGAATTAAACATGTTAAAACGGTGCCAAACACTGTAAAATTGGGTAATTGGAGAAAAAGGACACAATAACACTATGTCCTGCTAAAACAGTAAGGATAGCAGCAGAGCCCATGGGTTAATGTATGACCCAAAGATAAGCGCAGAGTATTCACGTTATCTATTGCTGTATGATAAATTATTGTGAAACTTAGCAACTTAAAAACAATAATCTTTTGTTCCATCTTATTACTGCTTAACATTTTGAGGGTCGGGAATTTTGAGGGTCAGGAATTTCCAACTTATTACTGCTTAACATTTTGAGGTAGAAATCAGCTCAATGAGCTGTGTGATTCTTCTGCTCCATGTGTCATTGACTGAAATTGTAATGGTAGATGGGAGATTATTTCATATATGTGTCTTGTGCCTTGGTGAAAATGGCTGTAAGACTGGGCTCTGTTGAGACTATAGACTGGGAGGGCAAGCATGTAACTTCTCCCTAGATCTTAGGGTACTCTTAACTTCTTAAACTGTGGCTCAGGCCTCTCATGGAGTGTTTTAATAAATGTGCTTGATATCTGCAATGTTTTATGTGATCTGGCCTCAGAAATTCCAGCTCAATTTCAAAGGCAGGAAAATTAGATTCCCATAGAGTGTTTTAATAGATGTGCTTGAAATCTGCAATGTTTTATGTGATCTGACCTCAGAAGTTTCAGGTCAATTTTAAAGGCAGGAAAATCAGATTCCACCTTTCATTGGAAAATGTGGCAAATAATCTGCAGTCACCTTTCATCTAAAGCTGAACAATTCTTTTTGGCAATCTGGAAAAAAATTAATTGAGGTAGTTTAGGTTTGCTTTAGAATATCTGGGAGGAAAGTTGAGGAATTTCTATGGATTATGGACTCTATAATGTAGGACTGTGAGATGACATTCCAGACGGGTTTTGGAGATGGTATAGGTTACTAAGCATGCTGGTTCCTGTCTACAAATACAGTCACTTTGGAGGTTAAGGCTTCGACATAGGAATTTGGGGGGACACAATTCACTTCATAATAGAAAGAAAGAAGAATGAAAGGAAGGAAATAAGAAGTAAGATTGTAGATATAATACAGCATATATGCATTGCCTATTTCACTTTCCAAGAAGAGGAGATGTATATCTTTACAAAGACAAAAATAGGGTGAATACACCATTGATATTTCTTATATTATGCTACGTGGTGGCAATATGGGTGATTACCATACAGACAGTATATAGATAATTACATGATATACTATGAAATTAAAGGACTCTTAAAGTGCCTTTCATATCATGTTGTTTAGTTTTCTTCTGCCTTGTACATGCAATCATGCATGGAATAAGAATCGAGATACT
Organism: Cebus imitator; assembly: GCF_001604975.1. NCBI lineage: Eukaryota > Metazoa > Chordata > Mammalia > Primates > Cebidae > Cebus > Cebus imitator. The sequence goes on along the minus strand of NW_016107357.1, from coordinate 18,936,274 downwards.
TTCTTACATTCTGACAAATGGATCCTGAGGCAATTACATCTTTGTGTGAACATCAGAGTGTACTTACACAAACCTAGATGTTATAGCCCACCTAGGTTATGTGGTACACAGCCTACTGCTCCTAGACTATAAACCTGTACAGCGTGTTAATGTACTAGATACTGAAGGCAATTATAACACAATGTTAAGTATTTTTGTATCTAAACATAGAAAAGGTAGAGTAACAATATGGTAAAAAGGATTAAAAAGATTAAAAAATGGTGCATCTGTAAGGACACCTGCGATGAATAGAGTTTGCAGGACTGAAAGTTGCTCTGTGTGACTTGGTTGGTGAGTGGTGAGTAAACGTGAAGGCCTGGGAGCACAGTAGGTTTGTTTACACCAGCATCACCACATATAGGTGAGTAATACGTTGTGCTGTGACACTAGGGTGGCTATGATGGCACTTGGTGATAGGAAATTTTTAGCTCCACTGTAATCTTATTGGAACACTGTTATATAGGCGGTTCGTTGTTGACCAAAACATCATTATCTGGTGCATGACTAGAATGAGTTTTACTTTCCCTTTGAAATATGAATTTCTTTTCTAATGATTTATATTTTATTCTTAAATTCAAATTCAGTTTGCATATATTAAACCATTATCATTTAAAATATTGGCTATATTATCCACCATTAAACAGATTTATGGCTGATTTACTTTTTCAAAGTAAGTCTGTTCTCATTTTTCATACCATAACCAGCAATCATTTTAAATTTTTTATTATTCAGTCTCAGAAATTATAATTACAATATATTTATGTTATGATATATGTAATAGCAATAAGTCACTCAAATGGTTCATAATTTTAACATTCATTTTATAATGGTTTGACTAGTTTATACAAATTTAACTCTTTGAAGTTAGAAGCCAACTCAATCATTGATGATGTTTAAAGAAAAGCCACGAAAACAATGTTCATGCCATAAAACAAGCAATGCTAAACAATGCAATAAAGAGCAAAAAGCAACTGAGTAAACTTAGACAAACTTAACATGCACAATAATAAAAAAATATTTTCATGACTATAAGAACTCTGATTTATATATTAATATTTTTCAACAGAATATTACACATCATTTTGCTAATAGATATCTAGCATAAATGAGGCACTAAGAGTACAGAAACAAAGAGAAAATTAGTACGGTTCTCAAGGAGCTTAATCTAACCAGAGAAACAACAGAATCCATTGCGCTATTCCAAAGTGCGGACATTTTTTAAAAGAACCAAGAAGAGCTCAAAAAGAAAGAGCAATTAATTTTATGACAGGGATTGGGAAGAGACCTTGACAGGGTCTGTGGTAACATGGCTCAGTGTTAGGAGACATGGTGTTTCAGGTAATATAAAGAACAGTGTAAAGTACTTAAATATATGAAAGTTTATGGCTTTATACTGCAACTAATTTTTCATTATTTAAAGAAGCCTGTAGTATATTCTAATAGTGTTTGGTGCTCTGTCTAGTTAATACATTATGCATATGTATATTTTGATATGAGTTTTACACTATTTAAAAATCACTTATGAATTTTTCCAACATGCAACAGAGCAAATAGCCATAATTTGATAATTTCTACTTACTTACAGTATGTACTATTTAAATTATTTTATGACAATAAAGTCAGACATTGAGAGAGTTCTAATTTCATAAATTGATAAAACCATTAGGTGAAACTGGCATTACATATATAGTGGATCACAAAACAACTTTGTTTTCTCCATGCTGCTTTAAAGTGTACTCAGTAGAAATTTTCTTTACTGCCCTGAATGAAAACTCAGGTGGTATCAGGATTTTTCCAATACCATGCCACGTTTTCACATTATATATTAAAACTTCATCTCATTTCAAAAGTTGAGTTTGGCCTCATTACAATAATGAAAGCTTTGAAAGTGGTTTTGAATATATCTACTGTCCTCAGCTCAGAGAAGGCCTTCCCTTTGGCTTCTGGCATCTTCTTTCCTTACTTGTTTTGTTTTGTTTTTTTCCTCTATTGTTGCTTAACTACAGGTTCTGAGAAATAAGAGTGAAGGGAGAAATAAAAAGGGGAACAGAAAAGTTCTTATTTGTATCTCTGATGTTTAATTGCTATTGAGAGTTTTATTTTAATTTACTTGCTTTGTAAGGCCGTCTGAAACCATTGATTTCATATATTTATTTTATAGCAGACCACCTTACTGAAAGTTCTTACAAATCTGTCAAAATAACAGATCATTCTCTTGATTCATTCAAACCTGAAGTAATTCATTAGCATGAAGATAATTATTCAATTAAGATGTTTATGTGTGTTCCATTCTTTTTTATTGTGTAAATTTAAAGTATACACATGAAGTACTGATATTCATACCTATAGTGAAATTATTAGTACAGGTCAATGATTTAGCATATCCATCATCTTCCATTGTTAGTACTTCTTATGTGTGGTAACAGCACTTAAAATCTGCTCTCTTAGCAAATTTTGAATATACAATACAATATTATTAACTATAGTCTTACTGTTTATATTAGTCCGTTCTCATATTGCTGTAAAGAACTACCTGAGAACTGATTAATTTATGAAGAAAAGGGGTTTAATTTACTCTTAGTTCCACAAAGCTGGGAGGTCTCAGGAAACTTAGAATTATGGTGGAAAGTGAAAGGTAAGCAGACACAGCCTTCACATGGGCAGAGAGGAGGGGAGAGAGAGAGGAAGAGAGACAGGGAGAGGGAGAGAGTGCAAATGGGGAAATGCCACAAACTTTTAAACAACCAGATCTCATGAGAAGTCACTATCATGAGAATAGCAAGAGGAAAATCCACCCTCATGATCCAATCATCCCCTACCAGGTTCCTCATTCGATACTGGGAATTACAATTAGACATGAGATTTGAGTGGGGACACAGAACCAAACCATATCATTCCACCCCCACCCCCTCCCAAATTTCATGTCCTTTTCACATTTTGAAACACAATCATGCCTTCCCAACAATTCCCCAAACTCTTAATTCATTCCAACTTTAACTCAAAAATTCAAGTCCAAAGTTTCATCTGAGATAAGGCAAGTCCCTTCTGCGTATGAGCCTATAAAATAAAAAATCAGTTACATCCAAGATACAATGGGGGTACTGGCATTGAGGTATTTCTACCACTCCAAAAGGGAGAAATTGGCCAAAACAAAGGGGCTTACAGCCCGCATGCAAGTCAGAAACCCAGCAGGGCAGTAATGAAATCTTAAAACTCCAAAGTAATCTCCTTTGATTCCATGTCTCACATCCAAGCCACCCTGATGCAAGAGGTGGACTCCCAAGTCCTTGGAAACAGCTCTGCCCTGCGGCCCTTCAGGGTAAAGCCCCAGCACCACGGTTGCTTTCACGGGCTGGCATTGAGTACCTGCAGCTTTTCCAGGCACACAATGCAAGCTGTTGGTGGATCTACCCTCCTGGGATCTGCAGGATGGTGGTTCTCTTCTCACAGTTCCACTAGGCAGTAATCCAGTGGGAACTCCGTGTGGGGGCTCCAGCCCCACATTTCCCCTTCACACTGCCCTAGTAAAAGTTCTTCATAAGGGCCCTGCCCCTGCAGCAGACTTCTGCCTGGACATTCAGGCAGTTCTCTACATCCTCTGAAATTGAGGCAGAGGTTTTCAAACCTCAACTCTTGCCATCTGTGCACCCACAGGTCCAATAACATGTGGAAGCTGCTCAGGCCTGGGGCTTGCACCCTCTGACGCAATAGCCAGAGCTGTACCTTGGTCCCTTTTAGCCATGGCTGAAGCTACAGTAGCTGGGATGCAGGGCACCAGTTCTGAGGCTGCCCAGAACGCATCCCTGGGCCTAGCTCACATTTTTCCCTCTCAGGCCTTTGGGTCAGAGATGGGAGGGGCTGCTGTGAAGGTCTCTAAAATCCCCTGGAGGCATTTTCTCCATTGTCTTGACATTAACATTCAGCTCCTCTTTACTCAATAAATTTCTGCAACCTTGAATTCCTCCTCGGAAAATGGGTTTTACTTTTCTACCACATGATAGGGCTGCAAATTTTTCAAAGTTTAATGCTCTGCTTCCCTTTTAAATATAAGTTCGTGTTTCAGATCATCTCTTTGTTTATGCAAATAAATATGGGCTTTTAAAAGTAGCCAGACTACGCCTTCAACGCTTTGCTGCTTAGCAATTTCTTACACCAAATACCCTAAATCAATTTTCAATAACAAAATTCCACAGATCTTCAGAGCAGGGGCAAAATGCCCCAGTCTCTTTACTACAGCATAACAAGAGTGACATTTATTCAAGTTCCCAGTAAGTTCATCTCCAAGATTTAATTGACTCACCATTCCATAAGGCTGGGAGACCTCAGGAAACTTACAGTCATGGTGGAAGGTGGAGGGGAAGTAGTAGTGGACTTCAAATGGCCAGAGCAAGGAAGAGACAGAGCAAAGGAGAAAGTGCTACACACTTTTACAGAAGCAGATGTGATGAGAACGCACTCTCTGTCATGAGAACAGCAAGGGGGAAATCTGCCCTCATGATCCAGTCATCTCTGCCAGGTCCCTCCCTCAACATTGGGAATTACAATTCAACATGAAATCCGGGAGGGGACACAAAGCCACAGTTTGAGTGGGGACACAGAGTCAAATCATAACACTGTTGTACATTAGATTGCTAGATTTTTTTATCCTATATAACTACAAGTTTGTACCCTTTGGCCTACTTCTCCCCATTTTCTTCCTTTTTTTGCCCCTAGTTTCCAACATTTTACTCTGTTTCTGCGTGTTGAACTTTTTTTTTCCCCGTAGATTCCACACATAAGTGAATCACCTCACACCAATAGAATAGCTGTTATCAGAAAGTCATGATTATATTATTTATATTTATATATTATATAAAACATGAAAATAATACATGTATATAGAGATTGTCAAAATATCAAAAACCTATATAATGTTTTGTACATGTCCATCATCCTGAGTCTCTTGGGTATCCATCCCATTCCCTAGCCCAAGCTCTGGTTTCTCCACTCTATTTCCCTTATTCAAACATAATGCATCATCTCAACCAAGCTTGTCCAATCCATGGTCCATGGCCCACATGCAGCCCAAGATGGCTTTGAATGTGGCCCAACACAAATTTGTGAACTTTCTTACATTATAGCTCATCAGCTATCACTAGTGTTAGTGTACTTTATGTGTGGCCAAAGATAATTATTTCTTCCAGTGTGGCTCAGGGAGGCCAAAAGAGTGGACACTCATGATCTAAAGGGTACCTCTTAGCCATGGTTCTATAGGACTCCAATCTACTCGGGCTGGTGTGCTATGAGATGCAGTTAGCTCCCTGGATATCCCACCTCTTGTGTTGCTGGGTGTTGCTTGCCAACCCTACCATACTTTGAGTTACTATTACCTTGTGGAAATTATTCAGAATATTAGATAAGCAAGAAATACATGTTTGGGGTTGAAATTTTTCAAATGATGGGGCTGAGCATTGACTGTTTAATGCTAGCATAAACACAGGAGGAACTAAAGCCACGAGTTTTCATTTTCAAATATACATATAAAGTAGTTCTCTTTTTCCAAGACCGTGGGCCTTTTCTTGTTTAAGCGCTGTGTGTTCAGCTACACTAAGTTTGGAAAAATATTTATGGAATTAGCACTCTGTAAAGGAAGTCTGGCTCCTGTGATAGGAAAAGCACAGTTTCAGATCTAAATCCTGCAGTGGAAGGCTAGAGCGTTGTGATATGTTTTTATAGAGGCTAAAAACATATAGATATGTTTTTATATATATATATTTTTTTCATTTCCAAATCTCTTTATTATCATAATTAACCTTTACTTGGAAAGCAAGCAGTAAAATCTGTTCAGACAGCATCATTATATTACTGTCAGGCAAACAAGGATGGAGGACTTCTACACCCTCAAGAAATGCACACTGAAAGAGACAGATTCCAGTTCTCGAGAAGGCTGACCCAGTCAGCACTAAAAACAGGATTAGTGTACAGCTATTAAGAGAATCATACAGTGGCTTTATTCTTACTGCTTAAAAAAAGGTGATGGTCAACATCGCACAGGGAAGACCAGGTCCACAGTTGGTCCAGAATCAACTGCTACCACATGAGTCTTCTTGGTTAAGTCATTTGAGCCCACAGTGACAGAATAGGTCCCTGGATATACTTCTATGGAGAGGTCCTTAGAGACGTTCTCAGCGGTCTGGGATGCCTCTGGAGCATGCTCTGACACTTGATAGATGTCTCCAGGACCCTGGTTGCTGTCTGTACAAGAAGAAAGAAAAACATACTATATGTTAAAAACATATCACAACTTTATATGGGATGTTTTTCTTCATCTTAACTTACATGCATATGAAGTTAATGATGTATGAGAATTCCATAAAGTAAGTTTCTTCTGGGTAAAATTTGATGATTGCCTTCAGATGAAGTTAATTTAACTAAATTTTGACAACTTAAACGTAACAGCTCCTTTTAATGAAGGCAATAATTCTTCCACTGCAAGTAGCAGATATTCAGAATCTGTCAATTATAATTTAAACTATTAAATTGCTGCAATTTTCAGATTCAAAAAGCAATCCCTCACCCAACCACCTGAGGATTTACTGTTTCTCAATAATGTCAGTTAATTTATTTTTTTATTTTTTTATTTTATTTATTTTTATTTATTTATTTATTTTTATTAAAGATTTTAATTCCTCAAAGAGAAATGCTGTCATGCCTGAAGTTAATTTCTTAAAAGTCAAGGCGTTAAAAAATTATTAGCATAGACTACATTAAAGAAATTTATGCATAACATTTACCTGAACCAGAAAGAAGCCACAGAACTGGAAGGAACTTAAAAATTATACTTTTTGTATCACTGAGTCCTTTAGGAAACTGATGAAGTCATTGATTGCTCTCTCCAGAAAAGAAAAAAAGAGCAAATCCATGAAATGCTGCATAAAATACCACTGAGTTCATGGTATCTATCTATAAACTTTGAAAGCTTTCATGAATCTCAGACGGCTTAAGAAAATTTACAAATGAAAACACATATAAATTTTAATGAAATGGAAATTACCAGCTGTACCAATTTTGATAAATGTCTTAGTCTTTTACATTTAATGATTGCTATTTATTGGTGTAGTCAAGGGTGAAAATTCTAAAAATTATTATTCCATATGACATTCATGCACACTATTCTTGAGCTAAAATTCTGACAGATTCACAGGGGTGCTTTCTGACTTGCTTCTTGATGCCAGGACTCAGAAAAAAATCCATTTTTTGAAAAAAATATTAGTCCAATGATGTCATATCAACTAGAAAAATTTGTTTGAGTGAAGGAATGTATCATATGTCATCAGATGAGCCATTCCTATAGTACTGATAAAGTTGTAGGTGATCTCCTAGAGCAGCTGCCCAAAAGAAATGCAATGCTAGCCACATATGTACTTGTAAACATTCTAATAAGTATGTTAAAAATAAAATAAAATATCAATTTTAATAATATAATTTTACTGGACACAGTATATCCAAAATATTATTTCAGCATGCAATAAGTGAAAAATATCGACTTGACATTTTTTGGTACTGTTTGTAATTCAGTGCTTGTTTTATTCTTAGCGTGTATCTCATTTTGGACTAGACACATTTCTAGTGTTTCATAGCCACATGTGGCTAGGGGTTACTGTACTGCACAATGCTACTCAAGAGACTGACTAAAAGCAATCACCATGCTGTGCTATCTTTTGCAGAATTATAGGCTGTTTTTTTTACTGAATTTTAATGCATTTTATTAAGCTAAAATAAATAATGTCAAGATACTTCATTTGTAATTATCTGCAACTGTGCAGTTTTATTGAATTTTTTTTAATTTGCAATTTGATAAAGACACTGTAGTTTATAGATCTCAGCTCACTGGAATCTCTGTCTCTAAGTTCAAGAGATTGTCCTCCCGAGTAGCTGGGATTACACACCTCCCGAGTAGCTGGGATTACAAGCATGTGCCACCATGCCTGGCTAATTTTTGTATTTTTAGTAAAGATGGGGTTTCACCATATTGACCAGGATGATCTGAGACTCCTGACCTCCAGTGAGCCTCCTGCCTTGGCCTCCCAAAATGCTGGGATTATAGCTGTGAGCCACCACATCCAGCCAGTTTATAGATATTCTGAATGTGCAATTTAGCTTGCAACTCTAGTAGCAAACCAAAAAGAAGCTCTTTTACATGAGATTGAGGATTGAGATTAATGTATGCTCATGGTCTGAAGAGTTGCTTATTAAAAATCAGGACACGTTATATGATTATTAAAATAATAAGTATATATTTTCAATTTTTCAAGGGTTTGTTTTTGTGTTGACTGTAATTTGATAAAAAAACTAGTGTATAAAATTAAGTGATAAGTAATATGATTTTAAACACATCTATAAAATATAGGAAACATGTCTTGACTAGGATAAACAAAAATTTTCACTCACCTTCATTGTTATAATTTCTATGTGGTATATGAAGCTTTGAATGTATTTCTTAAATTAATAGGTAATTAACATTTCTGGAGTCTGTGTGTTTTTAAATAATTAATAGAAGGTAGATCTAGAAGGCTGAACACATAAAACATATTCAATAGAGTTGAGTGATTTTGGCCTTGATCATTAACATGTGATACAAACCAGAAATGCATTTGCAGGGATACTCAAATTATGTGAATAACATGAAGTAAGCTGAGCAACTGTAGCAATTTTTTATTAAGTAGGAGAATGAGGCGAAGGGAGAAGAAGAGGGGTAAGAAAAGATGTTGGTTGAATAATAATGTGAATAAAATAACAATATGAATAAAAACTCAAAAAAATATGAATGCGAGCTCTTCATGAAGAGTGATGCATCTTGTTTAAAACACAAATACTTAGGTTTGAAACAATGTATTGAAATAGTTCTTCAAAACAATACTGAACATTAATTAGTTTTGTGTTTGTTGCTTTTGCATACATTATTTTACTTTTTATTTAGATCTCATGAAAAAAATTAAATAATTCCATTTTTATAGATGAGGAAATTGAAACTCCATTAAAAAAAATAATTCCTAACCACTTATAAGGTTGCTTCTTAAATAAGGTCAAAGATAGATAACACACAAATTATGTCCCTATGAATTTCTAACATGTAATATGATCAGTCAGAGGGATATTATTTTTTTCATTAAATTTCAAAATAACATCTCAAAATTATGTGTAGTCCAAACTATAAAATAGGCAGGCATTATGTTAACAACACTACCTATAATTCCATGAGAAATTAAATATAGAGTTAAAATTTGGTAAGTTTCATCTTTACATACCCTTCTTCAAGAAGAAAATTTCAGATCACTGATTGTGTTATGAAAACACCAAGGGTTTGATATTAGTCCCATTGCTCACCACACTAAAAACCAATCACTGGGACAAGGAATATTTCTAGGAAAGAAGGCTTTTTATTTGGGTGATGTCAAATGGAGAGATATGAGATCAGCTTCAAATCCATCTCTTTCAACCAACTGAAATATATAAATTGAATGTAGCTACTTGTGGTGAAAACCAGAATTGGGGAGGAGTAAGGAAGCAATTATGAGGGATGCAGTGTTTGGCTTCCTACTATGTGGATGCAGTGATCTGCTGAGTTTCAGTTCCTTGTCTGAGGGGGGTTTCCTGAGGAAGGAACTCAGATAAGACAAATGTAAATTTCAAGTTTTAAGACCTGGGAGGGTCAATTTCTATGTTTATTTAAAAGATTGTAAATATAATTTCTATGGGACAACTGGGCTGGTTTTAATTGCTCTTGTAATATCTTTGGAAACACTTTTTGCCTAAGAAGTCTTGAGAAGGAACAGTAGGCAATATGGAGACAGAAAAAATAAGTTGGGGTGTTCAAAAGATGTGGCGTGCACGGGTCATACCCTCTTTTTCTTGCTACAAATCTCAGAAGCCATATGTATTGGCTCTGGGTGTAACCCATTTTCTCTCTTTATTTTTAAATAGACTTTACTTTTAAGGCACAGCCAAATTGAGGAGAAAGTACAAAGAGTTCTCATGTGTTCCCTGCCTGCAAACATGTACAGCTTACCCAGCAACCAACATCCCCCACTACAGTGATCCATTTGTTACAATCCATAAACCTATGTTGACACATCATTATCACTAAAAGACATAATCACTTAATGGTTTACATTTAGGCTCGCTCTTGGGATTGTGCATTCTACAGCTTTACATAAATGTATAATGACATACATGCACCATTATAGTACCATAGAAAATAGTTTCACTCTATTCCTTCTGTTCATTCTTCCCCTTTCTCCAGCCCCTGAAGACCATTGATCTTTTAACTATCTCTATAGTTTTGCCTTTTCCAGAATGCAATAATGTTGGAAACACAGTGCATGGCCTTTTCAGAGTAGCTTCTTTCACTTAGTAATATGCACTTATGTTGCTTCCTTATATTTTCATGGCCTGATAGCTCATTTCCTTTTAGTGCTGAATAACATTCCATGGCTGGATGCATCAGTTTATTTATTTATTCATCTACTGAGGGTCATCTTGGTGGTAATTATGAATAAAACTGCTATACAAATTTTTGTGCTGATTTTTGTATGAATGTTTTTGAGTCTTTTGGATTGCTGAATCTTAACAGTAAGATTATGCTTAGTTTTGCAAGAAACAACCAAGCTGTCTTCCAAAGTAGCTGTTTCATTTTGCATTTTCACCAGAAAAGAATGAGAGTTCCTGATGCTCCACATCTTCATCAGCATTTAGTACTGTCAGTGTTTTGGATTTTTGCCATTCTAATAGGCATATAGTTGTATCTCATTATTTTTTAAATATGTAACTCTTTAATGACAATGTTGAGGATCTTTTCATATGTCTACTTATCATCTCCATATCTTTGATGAGGAGTCTGTTCAGATCTTCTGCTCCCTTTTTCATTGTTTTCTTACTGAACATTTAAAAAAATGTGTATTTTAAATAATAGTCCTTTATTTGATATGTGTTTTAAATATTTTCTCCTGGTCTGTGGCTTCTCATTCTCTTGACAGTGTCTTTCTTAAAGCAGAAATTTTTTATTGTAATGAAGTCTTCCAGTTTAGCAATTATTTCATGGATTACGCTTTTGGTGTTGTATCTCAGAAGTCATTGCCATACCTAAGGTCTTCTAGATTTTTTCCTACATATTTTTAAGAGTTTTATGGTTTTGTGTTTTACATTTAGGTCTATGATCCATTTTTGCATCAATTTTTGTGATAATGTCTACATTGTTTTCCTATAGATAAATATCCAGCTGTCCTGCAATGATTTCTTGAAAAAGCCTGTATTTTCTCCATTGTATTGCCTTTGCTCCTTTGTCAAAGATTAGTTGCAATATTTATGTGGATCTATTTCTGGGATGCCATTGCATAGCAGCTGATCTATCTGCCATTTTTTACCCCACTGCCATACTGTCTTAATTACTGTAGCTATATAGTAAGTGTCGAAGTCAGGAATGTTATTCCTCCAACTTTGTTTTTCTCCTTCATGTAGTATTGGCTATTCTCTTTTGCTGAATTTTTAAATTATATGAATTTTATGTTTAACATTTTGTGTTTGTTTTGGAAACAATGTAGTGTTGAGTCTGTTTTTTTATCTACTCTTAAGATGTCTTTCTTTTATCTGGTATATTTTGATCACTCAAAATGAAGTGATGATTTCTAAAGTGGAATTAATATTTACTGTATTTGTTACTATTTTCTTTCTATTACTCCTGTTTTTTCTCTTTTTCCTTCCACATTATTTTCTGTCATCTCATATTTTAATTGGGCATTTTCTGCAATAGTATTTATCTCTACTCTTATATAATTCTTGAATAAAATTAGTGTTTCATATGTGTGTGTTTCTGTGTATGTATATACATATATGTATACATATATGTAGACAAATCTATATGTCCATATATGTGTGTGTGTGTGTGTGTATATATATATATATATATATATATATATGTAGTCTAAGTCCACTTTCAAATTAAACCTTATAATTTGCAGCTAGTGTCTAATGTCAATGTATTTTGAATACCTTACTCCTGTTCCTTATGACACTGATGTCATTCATTTTATGCCATGTGTTATAATCAATAGTGCATTGTTAATATTACTATTTTTTTTTTTTTTTTGAGACAGAGTCTTGCTCTGTCACCAGGCTGGAATGTAGTGGCACAATCTTGACTCACTGCAACCTCCACCTCCTCCAGTTCAAGCAATTCCCCTGCCTCAGCCTCCCAAGTAGCTGGGACTACAGGCGCGCACCACTACACCCGGCTAATGTTTTTATATTTGAGTAGGGACGAGGTTTCACCATGTTGGCCAGGATGGCCTCGATCTCCAGACCTCGTGATCCACCCGCCTCGGTCTCCCAAAGTGCTAGGATTACAGGCTTTAGCCATCGTGCCTAGCCCTATTATTACTTTAAGTAAACAGTTATCTGTTAGATTAAGGATAAATGAACAATTTATTTGACTTCTATTTATTCTTTCTAAGATGCTCTTATTTCTTTATGTGGTTTGAGGTTTCTTTTCTATATCATTTTCTTTTTCCCTGAAGAACACTTAACATCTCTTGAAGGGTGGTGCTCTCAGTTTTGTCTCTGAGTTTATTTACGTATGCTACATTTTGAGGATAATGTCAGTGGATATAGAACTCTGGGTTGGTAACTTTTTATGTCAACCAGTTTGTCACTCTACTGTCTTCTGTTTGTCTGGTTTCTGACGAGAAGTTCACTGTCACTTTTGTTCTTGTTACACTGTAGATAATATAATTTCCCTCCTGTCTTTTTTCAATGTTTTGCTTATGTCTTTGATTTTCTGTATTTTGAACATGGTATGGCTAGACATAGCATTCTTTGTATTTATCCTGCTTTGTATTCCCTGAGCTTTTTGTATACAGTATATATCATTTGATGACTGCCATTCATCTTGAAATATTCTTGGTTACAATTATTTCAATATTTTTAAAGTTCCTTCTCTTTTTCTTCTCCTACTGGTATTCCAATATATGTGTTAAACTTTTTGAAATTATCCCAATGTTTTTAGATGCTTTGTTCTGTATTTTGTTTTCATTTATTATTCTCTTTTAATTTCAGTTTTAAGAAGTTTCTATTTGCGTATCTTCAAGCTAGATCATTCTTTCATTGGCTTTATTGTATACATTGGTGAGTCACTAGAAGGTATTCTTTATTTATATAGTCATGTCTTTAATTTATTGAGTTTCTATGTGATTTGTTTTCTTAGACTATATCTTTCATCTTATATTCACCATCTAATTTACACATTCTCTATTTTTTTCTATTTGAACCCTTCACATATTAATCATAGTTAATTTAAATTCTTTTCTGGTATTTTTAAAGCCTATGTCATACCTGAGTCTAATTCTGATATTTGCTTTGTTTATTCAGACTATGATTATTCTTGGCTGTTAACAAGCTTTATAATTTGTTGAAAGCCCAATACAATGCACTGATTAATATAAAATAAGATAAATATGTCTTTATGTGAAATTTGGTGTTAATTTGGCTAAGTATTATGATGTGTTTAATATTTGCTTTAGTTGTAGTTTCAGAGGCTTTAAATTGCTTTAGTGCTCTTGTTTTTACTCCCCTATTATCTTTGAACTTCCCTAACAATTCCTCCTTAAATGGAGCTTTGGCCTTGCAGCTCTTTTAGCTTTAATTCACATTTATTACCCTGAAACTTTGTTGGTGTGGTGATTAGATGTGTGAGAGCGGAAGCATTCCTTAATCTTATGATTAAATCTGAGTGTTTAATGGGCTTGCGTGGGCTATGATCTTCACAATTGTTTCTTATCTTACTCTTAGTGTCCTAGATAAGAAAACGAGAGGAAATTTTCTGGAAAGTGAACTTTTGTTTTAAGGGATGCAGTTATACTTTAAATGGTTAATTTTCTCCATTCCCATCAGAATCTTGAGATGATCTTTCCAGGGTCATCATTGTGGATCCTGGTAGCTTCCTTGATGTAAAACCCACAAAATTGTGGGAAATGCCTAAGACTGTGGCCCTCCAGGGATTTTTCTCTTGTGCTGTCCCCACTCAGTGTTCAGCAGTCTTCAAAATTACCATTTAAGTGTTCCTATCTGATTATTGCTTCAGTGGCTTCTGTTCTAGATAATCAGATCACAGCTGTTACTCTCTGGATTCACTTATCTCTTGTGGTGTCAGGTTTCCTTGCATCCTCAATTACCTAAATAGCCAAAAACATTCACTGATTTTAAAATTGTTATTATAAGGATGGAGTGATGAAACTGCAAGCAGCAGGAACTGTGACTCTCCCTCCTGCCTCAATATCTTTTTATGGTAAATTAGGCAGGCTTTCTCTGACTTCCTTACATTACTCCTTACATTGCTCCCTTGCATGTACAAGCACGCAAGTAATTACACATACATGCACATTTCTCAGCGTGTCATTGCATTACTTTTTGTACTTCAAAGGTGTAATGAGAATGCCTTTATGGGTGTGGGGGGCATATAAATGTGTAAGGGGTTGACAGTAGTGCACAGAGTGACTTTCTAAGGACTTGGGGCTTTTAATGTTACTCCAATAGAGGCAAACTGCTCTCTTAACAAGCACAGTAAATCAAGCATATGTCTGGTAAATACTGTTTTTACATTTTACACTGAGATACTTTCTGTGTTAGGCTGAAACAGACAATAGTTTCAGTCTGGATAATAGTATGTTTAGCCTTTTGAAACAATAGCACAAATTCTTACTACTTCTATTTTTCATTTTTATACATATGAACTTATCTAAGAATGGGTTAATATTTACAATTCTGAACATTCATATGAATCCTTACCAGTTCTAGGAAGAGCTATACATTTCTGTGCTTCAAACAAAATTATTATTAGTAAATTATCCTCTAATCCCCAAAACTTATATGGAAAAATAGAGAATAACTACTCCTTTGGCTACAGATATTTGTAATAGAGGTAAAAAATAAAACCAGACAGAATTTAAAATAAAAATCATTTCTATTTATGTGGTTAGCTCTAAAGGTTACCAGTGACATAAAATGTACATTCCTTATTTTGGGGAGCACATCCCACATCAGTAATTTGGGAATTTGATCTTGAAAGAAACTGAAGCTCCTGTGCATCTCAGGAATTTCAATTCGATCCTTGTAATCATTATGTTGTTAAGAGTAACCACATTATGAGAATATGGTCTCACTGCTGATGAGATGAAATGTCATAAGTAGACCAAGTTAAAAAAAATTCAAATGCATATTTTCAATTGTTTCTACAAAAATCAGCCTATGAAAAATCATATTCCTAGAAATTTTCTAAAAGTTTGAGGATTTCAGCTGCTTTCTAATTACTACATCATGGTCAGCTTTACTGAGCATTCATGTTTACGTTTGACTAAAATTCTGCTGAGATTATTTATTAAACCTATTTTTAAACATAAATATTTATAATAATAGAGGTGTTGGGTACACTAATCAGGACTTTCTTCTTGTTTTTAGCATTGAGTATTTAATTACAGACAGACATTGAATTAAAAATATTTAGTTTTAAATAGATGGACTATTCAATTTGAGAAAATGTTAGTAGTCTGGCATGACTGATGCAATGACCAACAATAATTAATGAAATAATTCTTTTTTTTTCTCTTCTTAAGAAAACAATTATAATTTGATATACAAGGCACTAGATTATGAAGAAATGAACTAACTTTCATCTCTCTGTGTGTGCGTGCATGTATATGTGTGTGTGTCTCTACCGTATGATAAAAGGAAATAGATTTTTATCAATGGCTCTCAAAAGTACAACTTAATGACAAGAACTAAGAGAAATCCAAATTGTTTTCTTGGAGGGATACATTTTCATAACCACACCCATTTTTTAGTTAAGCGGTATATGACAATACAGTTCATCTTTTGAATATAAGAAGAAGAGCTACATGTTTCAGAATTTCTCTGCAGAACATTTCAAAATGCATGCCATTTTCCCTTATCTTCTTCTCATTATAGACACAGGACATTTTTAAATTGGAAAGAACTCTATCTTCAGATTAGTTCAATATTTGAAATACAGGAAAAGTTTGGAATTCTGAACAATTCTGGCAAAAGAAAACAACCTAATATGCAAATGTGTGTTAGTTTATGTTAATTATATTAAAATTTCTGAGGAAGGTTATCTAAATTGTATAAAAAGTATTTAAAAAGTCTGTAAATAAATGTATAAGGCGACAATAGTTATGCCAAAAAAAGTCTACTTTCGTATTTCTGTGAATCAAAACATTTTTTCCACACATCACTGCCATATGACAGTAAATACCTTCCCAGCAGAAAAACACGTTTTATTACTCATTGTAGAATTAGAGGCATTTGTGCTGTCCTAACATGCTTTGGACTGAGTATTATACAGTGCATGGGCCTTAAGGGACCTCCACAACTATGAGACCTCTACCTTTGACAGATTGCCAATCAAAATGATTTGATGTTACAGTATACCTTTTGCAGTAATTATATAAAGAACATTTTGCAATGAGTTTCAAATAGCATTCAGTTCCTAATAGAAATATTTGAAGGCCCTCAAAAAATTATAAAATTATTTAGTAATCCTAAAAATCCAATTATAGTTGTGTGTACAGGTGAGAAAAAAGTGATCATAGAAAATTAAAACAAATATTTTATAATAATTCCCAAAACATGGAATACTAAGGGAGAAAGAATGCTTAAGACTCTTCACCAAAACCACTGAAAATTGCTGAGAGCTCATAAAGGAAACCTAAATAACTGATGATATTTTGTTTGTGAATTGGAAGACTCGATGTTTTCAATGTCATTTAATTACAAATTAATCTATAAATTCCAAAAAATTATAAGTATAATTTTATCAGGAACCTGTTAAACATTTTTGAATTTATTATAAACTTTACATACAAACCTTAATGGCACAGAAGAGCCAAACAATTTTTATTATTTTATTTTTGAGACAGATGCCCAGGCTGGAGTGCAGTGGTGTGATCTTGGTTCACTGTAACCTCTGCCTCCCCAGCTCAAGTGTTTCTTCTGCTTCAGCCTCCAAGTAGCTGGGACTACAGTCACTCACCACCACACTGGACTAATTTTTTATTTTTTTAATTTATTTATTTTAGACAGAGTCTTGCTTTATTGCCAGGTGCCAGGCTGGAGTGCAGTGGCGTGATCTTGGCTCACTGCAACCTCCACCTCCCAGGTTCAAGCAATTCTCCTGCCTCAGCCTCCTGAGTAGCTGGGACTACAGGTGCATGCCTCCATACCCAGCTAATTTTTATATTTTGGTAGAGATGGGGTTTAACAATGTTGACCAGGCTGGTCTCGAACTCCTAACCTCAAGTGATCCCTGCCTCAGCCTCCCAAAGTGCTGGGATTACAGGCGTAAGCCACCCTGTGCCCAGCTCCAAATAATTTTTAAACGGATGAACAAAGTTGGGGGAAATATAACACTTGATTTCAATACTTATTATAGTAAACTCCATTGCTAAACAGAAATAACAGAATGAGATTTACCCTCTGGCCTTAAAAACTGAAAACAAAAGAATAAAACATGAGTCTTCAAATTTTTATATATATTTTATTTAGTTATATATTTAAATTTGTTCATATGCTTCCCTTACAACTAGGCTATAAACACCTTTTAGCATAGAGCCATGTCTGATAGTCTCCTTATATCTACTGTGAAATTCATGGAACACATACACCACCAAGCTGAAAGACAACTTTGGACCAAGTTGAAAGTGTAGTAAACTAAAATGCTGTTAAATATTCATGGAAGGTAAAGAGCCTTCTATGAACATATGAGTCTTGGAGCTTTTCAGACATTGATTTGAGTTCGTCTCTGCCATTAGCTAACTAGGGCCCCTTGGACAATTCTACAAGGCTTAATTTTTTTATATTTAAATAGCTAAAATAATGTCTACCTCATTGACTTGTTGTGAGGATTTGATAGATGATACAAGTAAAATACTTTGTAAAGTACTAAGCACACATAATCTGCTCATTATAGGTAAGTTCTTAGATCTCTTCCTATTAGCAATGCCATATTTTAGCTCGAGAAAACCATGTTACAATAAGTGTTCTGACTTCGCTGTATGCCATTGCTTCTGAATGAGAATTTAATGGGCTGAAAGCAGATGGAAAGGCCCAAGGGGCCCCTGAACACACATATTCATTTTCTCTCATACGCAGTCACTGGTAGTTCTTACACTCAAAGTTCCTAATTGCTGCCTTTGAACTCCCCAAGGACAGGGTTGATTTAGGACAAAACCCAGGAGAGAATAAAGAAGAAATAAGCAATCAAGACAAAGTAATTTTCCTCAAGGGAAAAGAAAGAGGGCACCCTAGGAATCTGTAGATATTATTCCAAATCCTGAGAGAGATAAATGACTTTTAGGGAACAGATGGTTGCAATCAAATAAATGATCACAAGTCTTTACACTGAGTCAGATGCCACATCATTGGAGATAAGATAAAATACAAGCTTTAGTGAGCTGAGAATCAACCAAGACTCATATAGAATATTTTAACAAACTTTTTCAATGAAGAGTCACTTTGCGCTTGCTGCTGCCTTTAAATTTTTACTACAAATAAAATTGGCAAAGTTCTCCATAAAATGAAAATATATGATTTTAGATATGATAGAAAACATAAAGTAAATATATGGAATTTTTCAATAGTTATTCATTTTAAGAATTTCTTCTTGTTTTTCTCTTTTCTTTCATATATACTTGTTTAATATATTTTATACTTGCAGTCATCGACATTTTTTTCTGGAAACAGGTTTCCAGAAAGCTTAATGATTCAAAAAAACTTTAAGCACATATATATTTTAGCAACTTGAATCTATGCGTCTCTTAAAGATGAGAATATGTTCTTAGAAATGCATCCTTAGGAGATTTTGTCATTGTGCTAACAGCATAGATTGCACTTTCACAAAAGTAGATGGTATGACTTATTGCTCCTAGACTACAAAACTGTTCAACATGTTTTTATGCTGCATACTAGAAAGAAATAGTAACATAATGGCGAGTGTTTGTGCAACGGGAATTTTTCAGTTTCTTTAAAATCTTTCGGCACCACCATCATAGATGTGAATTTTCATTGACCAAAATGTTATGGGATTCATGAATACATTTCGAATATAATGAACACTTTATATTTACACGGTAAATTTGTATTAATATGTCATATAATCATTAAAATATTTATCAGATACTTATTATTAAGAGATCACTAGGCCAGGCTCTCAGACTAGAACAGTGATTAAGGTCATATCTCTATGTATCTCTGTATCTGTCACTATATAAATATTTAAGGTATTACCAGTCTAATGAGGGAATCGTTGACATAATCATTGCTCTGGCAAGATAAATATGTACCAAAGCAGGGAAAAGAGATTCCTAAACTAGTAGTAGCAAGGTCGGTGTAAGAGATTGGTCATTGATATGAATGAAGTCCAATCTAAATTGAATTGTGAAAGATAAATTAGAGCCAGGTTTGGTAGAGAGAGCAGGCTGGATGAGGATATTCGAAACTGAAATAACAAAGAATAAAATGTGCAACAAATGGAATAAAGCTTGGTGCTGTGTTGCAGATTCACGTTCATCCAGTGAAACGCTGATACTGAACTGGCATCCACAAATAATTACCAAGCAATTTAAAATATTTTCAATAACGAGAGAGGAGGAAGGAAGAAACTGGTCAGGAAGGCAAGGTAGGTCTTTGGTAAAACCCCTTCCAACCAAGAACAGTCTAAAAATCAAACTGCAGTCCCCAGATAACAAAGAGCCCGCGTCCTTGAAAGGAAATGCCTACTCTGGGAAACCAGACGAACAAATTCCATTCCTTTTGTGGACACATTTATCTCTTCCTAGCTGCACCTTAGTCTGTTACTTTTCACCTATTTTACGTTTGTCTACCATTCTGTGATTGGTCCCTGGGGAGTCTTCATTTACATAAGGTGGAATAATCACTTCAGCCCTTGATTGGTCCTGGGCCACAGTCCCAGGCCAAGCCTTCGCCTCTCCCTCCAAGTGACTCTTTGCAGTATCATACTGTTTTCTGAGTGGGGCTTTCTCCAAGACAGCCTGCAGACCAGTCCTCCTTCTTCCCAGTCCGTAAAGTTCCAGGACTCAACCTCATAGCTGGCAGCCCTCTTTAGGTTCCCCTCTCTTTGCTGAGAGCTTTTCTGTCGCTTAAGAAATCTGATTCTGCCTTCCTCACTTTCCAGTGTCGGTACACCTTATTCTTTTTGTTTGTGGGATAGGAACCAGGAGCTGGCTGGCAGTGGAAGTAAAGAGCTGTAACACAGCATCCCACTCACAGAACAGGAGTGAAAAAGCTGCAACAATGGTTTCTAAGAATGTACCAAAAGGTGTATGGTAGGGTTGAATGTGTAATTTACAAAACCGTTCAAATCGTTTCCATTTCTCTTAATATCTGGCATGTTTCTTAGTTATACCCAATGCTTCTTTTCAACTATAGACTTCATGAGAGTATGCAGATTGAGAAAAAAATAAAAGGAAGGCAATTAAACCTAAGTCACTTATAGACATCAAGAATAGAAAGTAATTAAGATGAGAAAATAATTAAGATGATGTCACTTATAGACGACAAGAATAGAAAGTAATTAAGGTGAGGAAGTGATTCTCTGTGGAGTTGAAAAACAAAATAACATTCAAATTCACATTTTAGATTTACCAGAGAAGTGGATCACTTTGACAAGAATCATTTGCAGTTGAATGATAGCACTCAATTTTCAGAATACAGATAACTGCTAGGAAATATCACTGTGAAAGTGAAAAGTAGAGAATACAACAGGCAATGTGCTTCTTTTCATTTCTTTCATGATACAGAAACTTCTTTGGTCATTATGCAATGCTGTAGCCTTTTCTGTAAATATGAAACTCTGTGTACATGTATAAATCCAGTTTCTTAATTATTGGGAGTTCGTGTTGTATTCACTATTGTTAACATTCTGATAGATGGTGAGGATCCTTGAGACTTTCAACATACGGAAGATGTTGGTGTTTAGTGAGTACAGTCCTCGTCAAAGGCTATGACCAAATGAAATGCTCTATGGAGGATCTTCATTCAGTGAGGCTGTGCTTTCATCTTGATCTCCTCTTTCCTAAATTATCTACTAATGGGTGCCTCTACCTTTGTGTCAGTATTGATTTCTTCTTTCTTTCATACCATTGATTCAATCAATCAGGAAATCCTTCAACAGAAACCCAGCGTTCAACATAGAACCCAGTGTTCAACATAAACCCAGCATTTGACAAATTCTCTCATCACCCCCTCTCATTTGGATTATAGGAATAGGTTTGAGGTTTATACAAGTGATTATGCTCTTGATTTCATTTGGTTTATTCTCTACTTAGCAGCCAGAGTTTTTGTTTTTGTCTTTAATTAAGACAAACCAAAGACAACTGCAACAAAGCACATGCATATCAGTCCTGCCAGAGCAATTTTTACTGGGAACAAACAGCTCACTGAGGCAGGACAATAACAAACGCGTAGCCCCCTGCTACCCACTGCATTATAGGAAAGCGTACAGCGATCTAATATAAACGGACATAAGTCTTAGGGAGAGATGCTGATCTGAGCCTTTTAAGAGCATAGTTATGGAAGTGCTCCCACGTTGCCTGATCAGAGACTGAGAAGGCAGCCCCATTCTTCCAGCTCACAGTTACAGGAGCACAACTCCCTACGGAGTCATAAAGGAAGCGATATAGCCTATAGTTGCAGCTACATGAGGAGATGGGCCAGTAGTGTGATTTGCCACCTCAGCACAAACAGCTGGAGGGCAAGGAGGCCTCCTTTTCACACAAGTATTTTAACTGACTGGGACTAATTTCTTAATCACTGGGCTATAGCTGGTCTCCACGGTGCTCTCCAAGAGGCCAGCTGCTTTTCTGGGAGGACAGCCTACAGGAAGTCATCTTGGAATCAATTGACCTTTTCCTTTCAGCCAGATAATGTCCCTCCTCTACTCAGCAGTAACTTCCAATGGCTTTTCATCACACTTGGAATAAAATTCAAAACCCTTACCATGACTATGAAGCCCCTGCAGGATTCAACCCTTATGTTGCTCTCCTGGTTCTGTTTCTTTCCGTTATCTTTTTTGTCCCTGCACTCCAGCCACCCTGGGCTTCCTTTCTTTCTTTAAATGTGGCTCTCCATGGACATTGTGAATGCCACTGCAATTCTCTTGTCATTACAGGTCTGAAAATGGGTGTTTTTCAAAATCTTGGCACATTGTCCGTCATCGTCTTTTCCTTTGATCTCTGTGTGATTTTGCTTCTTTAGTTTGTTAATATAGTAGTTTGCTTTCACGTATTTTCAAATATTGAACTAGTCTTGCATACTTGGGATAAATCCCAGTTTTCCATAGGGTATAATTCCTTCTTTTTGTTTAACAATTTTAGGTTGTGTTTGCTAATATTTTTGGGGCATTTTTGTGTCTTAATGAGGGATATTGGTCTATTTTTTTGTTTTGTTTTTTTTATAATACTTTTATCTGGTTTTTCTATCAGGATAATACTTGCTGCATAAAATTAATTAGAAAGTGTTCTCTTATCTTCTATTTTCTGAAATAAATTGTATAAAATTGGCATTAATTCTTTTTTAAATGTTTGGTGAAAGTCTCTAGTGAAGCCATTTGGGCCCAGTTATTTTATTTTATGAAACTTGAAACGTTAGCTCCAATTATTTTTAACAGTTACAATGCTATTCAGATCATCAATTTTATACTGGATAAATTGTGGGAGTTTGTGATTTTTGAGAAGTTGGTTCTTTTCTTCTAGGTCGTTATATTTATAAGCATAAATTTATTCCTAGTATTTTCTTATTAACCTTTTATAGCTGCACAATCTATAGTGATATCCCCTACCTAATTCCAGATATTGGTTATTTGCGCCTCTTCTGTTTTTACTTTTGTCAATATCACTAGAGTCTTATCAATTTTATTGAATTTTTTGAAGTACCAGCTGTTTATTCATTTTTCTCATTTTTAATTTTATTGATTCTCCTTTTATGTTCTTATTTTCCTCCTTTTGCTCACTATAAATGTATTTTAATCTTCTTTTTCTAGTTTTGCTTCAGGACTAATTTATTTATTTGAGATCATTTCTTATTTTATGCTAGAAATTTTCTGCTCAGATCTGCTTTCGTTGCATTCAAAATATATTGACATGTAATATTCTCATTTTAACTCAGTTCTTTTGTTACTTTAAAATTGAAATTGAGACTTTTTTAAATCATATTTTTTTTACAAGTGTGTTGTTTTATGTTCTGTAGTTGAGTCTAGTCAAATTTTATTATTGTCAGAGAACACATTCTATATGACATATTCTTTATGAAGTTTGTTTAGTTTTTTTATTAGTGAGGATCACAGGTTCAACATTGATAAATGTTTCATGAATGTTTGCAGAACTGGTCTATTTTGCTGTTGTTGACTAGAGCGTATTCTGTGTGCATATCAGATCCTGTTGATTGGTTGTGTTATTCACATCTTCTACATCTTTGGTGATTTGCTTTCTAATAATTCATTCCATTGCTGAGAAGTGTGTGTGTGCATTACATTTTAAAAATAATCCTCTGTTCCACTTCTATACCATTTTGGAGGTGCAGCTTTATTTAGGTATTACCTATGCACAATAAAATTTACCAACTTTACTTGTATAATTTGATACATTTTGATAAATGTGGATAATTGTGTAAGCACCACGAGACACATGAAAGAAAACATTTCCATAAACTCAAAAGTTTTCTGCGACTCCTGGCCCTTGACAATCATTTATTTGCTTTCTATCAGTGTAGTTATGCCTTCCCTGGAATATCATATAAATTGGAATCCTACTGTAGGGATTTTGGGGTATGATTTTTTAACAGGTATCATAATGCTTTTACAACTTAACTATGTTGTTTGAATTAGAGTATTGCTTTGTTTTGGTAGTGATATTCTATTGCATGGAAAGACAAAAAATCCGTTAATTTGTTATCTATTGATGAACATCTGTATAATTTCTAATATTTGGCTATTATGAGTGAAGCTTCTATGAACATTCATGTAAAAATCCTTTTCTGGACATGTTTTTATTTTCCCACATAAATATCTAACTGTAGAATGAATATCTTGCATAGTATTTGTATAACCGTATTTACTCACAATGTATTGAAGGTTTTTTCCAAAGTGACTATAATATTTTGGATTTCCATAACAAGGCTTGAGAATTTCAGTTGGTCCACATCCTTGACAGTATTTGGTATTGCTGACTTTTTAAATGGTGGTGTTCTAGTGGGTATGCAGCAGTATCTCATTATTATTTAAATTTTAATTTCCATATAATTAATTATGTTGAGTATTTTTATGTAATTATTTGCCATTATATATCTTATTTTTCTGAGTATGTTTCCAATCTTTTATCAGATTTTGATATTGGTTAATCTTTCTATTCTTGAGTTATATGAGGCTCTTCATCTATTCTAGAGAAAGGCCCTTTGCCAGATTTATGTTTTTACATATTTTCTCCCATTTTGTGCATTTCCTTTTCTTATTACTGTACTCTAAAGAGAACATTTTTTACTTTGAAAAAGACTTTTTACTGGTGATATTCCTTTCACATTGTGTGATGTTTGAGCCTTGCCAAATTCCAAAGTCACTAGCATTTCCTTTTATGTTCTTTTGAGTTTATAGTTTTATCAGGTATACATAAGTCTATTAATGATAATTTTTAGATGTGGTTAAAGGCAGGAGCCAAAATCTTGTTATTTTTTGTGTGGTATATGTATGTGGTATATGTATATCCAATAGTTACAACACAATTTCTTGAAAACATCATTCTTTCTACATTTAATTTCTTGAGACCTCTGTCAAATAGTAGGATACTTGAATAGCTCTATTTCTGAATTTTCTATTCTGTACCACTTATCTATTTATTTTTATGATTTTAATATTTACATTAAAGTTAATGTAACTTGCATTAAATACATACTTTTATGCATTTATACTTGCTTGATTACGGTAACTTTGATGTAAGTATAGAAATCAATTGGTGATGATATACTTTTTAAATTATTTTTCTCTATTTTAGGTCATTTGCATTTTTATATTAATTTTAAAATGAGATTGCTTATTTCTACCAAAAGCAATCTGGGAATTTGATTATTATTGCATTGAATCAGTTCAGTTTGGACAATAATCCACATCTTAATAATACTGACTTACTGAATTAATGAACGGAGTACACCTCCTCACAAATAATTCTACTTTAATCTCTCTGCAATATTTTCAGTTTTCTGTGAATGGATCTTGCAGATACTTTGGCAAGTATAATTATTTTATACTTCTTGATGTTATGTTTTAAATTTGAATTTAAATGTTACAAGTTTTTCTAGTATATAGAAATCCAGTTGAATTTTTGTGTATTGTATTTGTTAATGTCTTCAGAGAACAGAACCAACAGAACATATATTATGATGAGATTTATTATAGGAATTGGCTAACATGGTTATGAAAGTCGAAGAAGCTTCACCATCTGCCATCTGCAATGTAGATAACCAGGAAAGCTGGTGGTGGGTCATTTAGGGCCTAGGAATGGAGAAGCCACTAAGGCATGTTCAAAAATGAAGGTCAGATGATCCAGAGCTCTGATGTTAAAAGGCAGGAGAACTTGGATGTCCCAGCTAAGGAAGAAAGAGAAAATTCACCCTTCCCCTGCTTTTTGTTCTTAAGGGCCTCAAGGGATTGAAAGATGCCTATCCACATTGGTGAGGGGAAATTTTCTCTACCCAGCCTACTAATTCAAATGATAACCTCTCCCCAGAACACCCTCGCAGACACACTTAGAAATAATGCTTTCCCAGCTTTCTTGGCATCCCTTAACCCAGTCAAGTGGACCCTTAAAATTAACTGTCACAATATTGACTTTGCATTCTGCAAATATACAAAAGTTGTTACTTTCAGTAGCTTTTTTGCAGATTCCTTAGAATTTTCTACAGGCACAATTATATTGTCTGTGAAGAATTTTTTTTATTTTTCTTTCTTTTTTTTGGGTGGGGCGGGACGGAGTTTCGCTCTTGTTACCCAGGCTGGAGTGCAATGGCGCGATCTCGGCTCACCGCAACCTCCGCCTCCTGGGTTCAGGCAATTCTCCTGCCTCAGCCTCCTGAGTAGCTGGGATTACAGGCACGCGCCACCATGCCCAGCTAATTTTTTGTATTTTTAGTAGAGACGGGGTTTCACCATGTTGACCAGGATGGTCTCGATCTCTTGACCTCATGATCCACCCGCCTCGGCCTCCCAAAGTGCTGGGATTACGGGAACTTTTTTTTCCTCCGATTATTATAATGCATGTCATCTCTGGTTTGCTCCTAATGATAATTTTTTCCCTTGATCATACACCACATGTTTCTGCTTATTTTCATGCCCATGCTATTTTTAAAAAATTTCCTACCAGCTATTTTATATACTACTTTGTAAAGACTCTGGATTCCATTCTCTTCCCTTTTAAAACTCTTAAATTTTCTTCTGTCAGGTACAATCACCTTGATGCTGGAGCCTTGTTTTAGGTTTTGTCAAAACATATTTATATATGTTTTTCCTTTAATTGTAGAGCCTGATTATTACTCTTGAATTTGGTCCCAACTCCTTAAAAAATGATCACTCTGGAGTCTTATTATAAATCCCTATTGAAATCTCCTCTCGATTGATATGATAAAAAAAATTCAAACATTTTTTCCTCCAGTACTGGAAATTTATTAAAACGTTCCAACTTTCCATATGTTGCTTTCTGCTGTGCCTCTTTTCATCTCATCTCTTGCCTGCAGAGATGAAACGGAAACCAAAGCTGTCTCTATCTGGGTGCAGAATTGAGCCTTCCTCTCTCGTTACTTTGTTCATCCCATTTCTTCCTTCTAGCAGTTCTAAATTTGGACCATAATTCTATATCCCAAGAAGACTGATTCTTGTTGCCATTTCTGATGTGCCGCACAGGCTGTGGGGTGCTCTTAGATGCAAGAATGTTTACATGTGGATCTCACACAGTGCACATCCCTGCTCTCAGGGTCCTATCGAGACTCATCATGTATTTTCTACTCCTTTAAAAAGTATGCTATTTTCAAATCATTTTAAAGTTGCAGGGTTTGCAATGTGCACTGTTCTCTTTAATATCCTCAGTGCCTAATATAGAGTTTGGCTAGAGAAAGCAATTAATGAATGAAGTAATGAAACATCTATATCATATAAAAATAATAACAACAAAACTGTGTTACAATGGGATAGCCTTTGTTTGTCTTGGCTTATATATTTTGTTTCAGTTACTGATCACTTGTAGTGAATATTTATAATTTCATACTGCATCAGCATCCTTTTTGAATATAGGTTTGACTTCTTCATGCAAGAAGGGCTTAGTCATCCTTGACACAGTTTCAAATCCTCCATCCCCTCCTAGTTTCTCAAGGTGGTTGATCCAGGTATCTGCTGTATACAACCACCTTCTGATGACTGCATCTCTATCGGACAGCTAGACAAAGGCTATCGGACTGACCCTCACACCCTGCATGGACTGCATAGATATGCTCCAGTGACCAGCACTGAGTCATGATGTAAGTCCATAGGACTCATCCCTGTTCGCCCTAGACTCACCAATTAGAAATCCCCATGGGAAACCTGCTAGGGTAATGCCCTGAAGTCAGTAGTCTTCAGCCTTCACAGTACTTGCTGTCTGCTCTCTCTCTTGCCCCACTACTTGCTAGTTGAGCAAGCACGTCCCTGCCATCTCCCAATTCCCGTTAGTCCAACCAAGGTGTGCTGCCCTCTGCTGTCTGGACCTGTAAGTAATATACTGCTTCTGTTTTTTCACAGGCTTTGTTGAGTTGCCTCCTGTGTGTCTAACCTCGCTGACACACCTGAACTTAACTCTCCTCCTGGTCAGGGCTCCTCTCCTAGAGAACGACTAGGACAAGAGCCACAGAGGCTTCTGCCGGTATCAATAAGTTTCCTGTGAGAGGAACACCTAGTCATAGGTCAGACACTTAGGCCATCCGTCAGGATGAAGCAGCATCCTGTGAAAGCTAGACTGTAGCATCCACTGGCCTGGAGCTCTGTCAAAACAGAGCTGAAGTTTGTAGCCACACTCCTGAGCAAGACCTCAATATCGGATTAGAAAGAAACACAACAGAGTTGAAAAACACGAGTTGTTTTTCTTGATTAGCTGAATGGGCATTCATAGGTGACATCTTAGTAAGACCACCATGGACTAAAATCTGATGCTTGACTTTATAGTGACAGAAGCCCAATTTTATCCTAGTACATTAAGAACATGGCATTTGAGGAACAGTTTGCTGTAACCAAAAATGCAAGGGGCTAATGCCTAAGCCAGAGACAATTTAATAGTTTTTAAAGGATCCCATCTTTTATGAAGACCACAATATTCCTAATCACAGTGCAGGGAACATTTACCAGTTTTAGAGTTTTTGAGAGACTAAGCAGTGATAAGATGCTTGCTTAAAAACTAAATTTGAGTAAAGGTATATAGAATACAATATTCTTAACAAAAATTCCATCTAGATAATTCATGCATCAACTATGTGCTAAGGTCTTACTACGTACCTGTTACAATTATAATTGCTGGTCATATTTAAATTGTAGTCAAATATACCTGTCAGGTCCATTTCCTTACAGTGGAATCCTGTATGTCAAAGGTCACATGCCTGTGCCCCTAATAAGTGGTAAGTAAGTAAACAAACTCTCATTGAGTTGCCATTTTTACATTTTAAGAAGCTCAGCCTAACTCCACTAGCATGATTTTCCTAAGGACAAGGCATTGCATAGTTGATCAGGGTCAGATATATTACTGTAGTTATATTGCAGTCTTACTGCCCTCAGATTTTACTGATATCACCTCGATTAGAGTTTAGTTGTTTAATAATAATTTACAGTACATCCCATTTTGTGATGTCATACATACATATAATTAGAAATGTTTTATGTATATATTTGTCATATACATGTAGCAAATTTTTGAATACATATTATGCAAAAATGTATATTGCTAATTGCAGATATATACTATGTGTATGTCTACAAACATATATGTGTGCATATACAAACAGTCTCAGAAGGTCATTTTGGTTTTCTTACTTTCATTTTCTTTTTTTTTTTGTGGTATCAAAGTGAACAAGTAACACGGTTATATTTTCCTTAAGAAGATATTCTACTAATAAAATAATCAAGTGAATAAAGAGGAAATGAAAGATATTTAAAGAGATAAGCATCAAGGATATATCAGGAAAATTACGATGATGGTCACTTGTTTACTTGCACATATATTTTTGG
Source organism: Cebus imitator (assembly GCF_001604975.1). Lineage (NCBI taxonomy): Eukaryota > Metazoa > Chordata > Mammalia > Primates > Cebidae > Cebus > Cebus imitator. The sequence goes on along the minus strand of NW_016107357.1, from coordinate 18,906,888 downwards.
TAATTGGATATTAGGTGTCAGGCATTGTGTCACCTTACAAATTCTCATGTCATTTTTAAGAACACCACGTTACTTGATTTAGTATGAAAAATTAAAAATTATAAGTCATAGTATTTTATTTTATTGATGTTGGTTTTTATATTTCAGCATTTACGGAAGGTAGAATTATTCTTCTTTGAAAATCTGAGCAATGCAGAGCACCATATCTGAACAATATGCATGAACTCTATATATAGTTACAACTTCTGTTCATAGTTGTATCTTGTGTCTAGAAAATATTTCAACTCTACTACTACAGTGGTAGATGTCAAATGCACAGATTGTGAGCCTAGTATACAAGAAGGAGTTTTAGCTAAAGGTACAAAATTGGCAGTCCTTGGCTATCGATGATACTTCAAGTCAGAGGTCTAATAAAATGAATGAGTTAGATGAAAAAGAAATTACAACCAATGTCTAGGGCTAGTGACACTTCTCCATTCAGTGTTTGGGAAAAAAAGGAGACAGCTCAGAAGGAACCAATGGAACAGGAAAAAACAAACAAGAATTAAATCAAGAAAGTACATGAAAATGTGTGGATAGATCATAACAGGAAGATCACGTATAGATCATTGCAATCTGAAACACAGATATAATTAGTGATCATAGCTGGTACAGTTTGGAAGAGTGATGAAGAGAAAGCTTGATTAAAATAGGTTTAAGGGAAATTGAGAAGCGGAAAAGCAGCCCCAGTAAATATAGAAAGCTTTTCTGGTTTTGGTGCCAAGTGAAATAAAGAGATAAGATGGTAGCTGTTAGAAAAGTGAAGTTAAACACACTCTTTTCTGTTTGTTTCTCTCTCTCTCTCTCTCTCTCTGTGTGTGTGTGTGTGTGTGTGTGCGCGCGCGCGCGTGCATGTTTAAAGAAAACAGAAATAATGGTAAAATGATGGGAATGATCTAGTAGTAAAATAATAAAACCCCATCTCTGCTAAAAATACAAATAATTAGCCGGGCATGGTGGCTCGTGCCTGTAATCCCAGCTACTCTAGAGGCTGAAGCTGAAGCAGGGAATCACTTGAACCTGGGAGGTGGAGGTTGCAGTGAGCTGAGATCGCACCATTGCACTCCACTGTAGCCTGGGCAGCAGAACAAGATTCAGTCTCAAAAACAAAAACAAAAAAACAAAAAAAAACACGACAAACTTTTTGTTGGTACCAAACACATAAAGACCTTCTAACTTCTATTTCCCGCCAGCTCACAAATTACCACTGTAAGCAAAAACTCAAAATAGCTAGGGATGTTCCTGAAGACCCTATCGCTTCTGTTAATCTGTGTGTATTTTGCAAAGTTATGTTGTATTAAGCAAAATTTTTATATTAAAGTTTTTTTCAGTCAATGTTTTAAAAATAAAACTTAAAATACTAAAGCTTATTTATACCTATATTCAAATCAATTGTATACATTCACAAATTATATGAATCTAGAAATGAACTATACATTTTGTAACATATTGCAGATTCCTGGTAAGCCCATGCCTATTTTGTAAATATGTCAGAAACTGGTGGTTTTAGAAAAGAATTTTAAAATCACCCTTTCAGATTGTATGTTGCACTAATGTGATAATGACATTTTTCAGCACCACACATTTCGATTTTAATCTTATTTTGTGTCTAAGGTGAGAAGACTTGTGGTATCAAGCTAAATGTTGAGGGATGACAGAAAAAAAGGAGTTAAAAAAATACCATGGTGGTTGAAACTCTTTTCAATTTTTTTTTCTTTTAGTTTTTGCTTTCACAACCATGGCGACAGAAAGTCAAAAAATTGATTAGATATGTGGGACAAAATTAAAAATGACTCACGTAAATTCCATTTGAATAAATTAATGGAATGCTTGTATTTATATATTGGGATTAAATATTGAATTTGTACCCAGACCCAGAGACCCATCAGCTGCTATTTTAAAGCAGTTGTATTTTGCTAAATGGAACAGGCCACTTTATGGCACAATCTATTTAACTCTAATGGTTTTAGCATATTTTAAGGAAAGTCACTGCATGAGATATAATCATATTTTCAAATAAAGATATGTAAAATAACTTTTATACATCTGATTCAGTAGTGCACACATGTTGGAGGTAATTCCATTATCCTAATCAACATCTAGTCTTCATTTTATTGGTATGTTTTCTTCTTGTTATGGTTTTGTTATTTTTGTAAAAAAAATTACCGGGAACTCACAGTATGTCAGACTGTACCAAGAACTAATGGAAACTATAACTCAGTAAGGGAGTAAAAAATATTAAAGTCAGCAAGAATTGCATACATAATTGCCAATTGTGAATGGTACTAGAAGAGATAAGCAGATAATAGGTAAAAACATCAGAGAGCTTATTCTGATTGCAAAATGGAAAGGGGGGAGGTTGAAAATATGATTATATTCGATGCAGTGACTTTCCTTAAAATATGCTAAAACCATTAGAATTAAATAGATTGTGCCATAAAATGTTGAAAAAGGTAGAAGACAGAGAGTTGAGGCCCATAGCCTGTCACAGCTGTGGCAGGTTTTTTAGCTTTATACTGGGTGATTGGGAGTCACCAAATGCTTATTTGCAGCATTACCTTCTTGGTGAAATTTGAAGTCACTGAAGGTGACTACAGTAAAAACTAAAAGTAATACCAGTTCAACTACTGATTAGACTGACTAAATTCACAGTATTATTGTGTTGGGAGAAGAGGAGGCATGAAAAATGGTGTATCTGTTTCTGGTGTCCTACACAGCACATTCAGCAATCATTCAAAAATTATGAGACACACACACGCACGCACGCGCACACACACACACACACACACACACACACAAGCACACCAGTAAAAACAGACTGGTAAGAGAAGAAACAGTCATCTGAAGCAAGCCCAGATATGTATGACCCAGATAGATTGGAACGGTCCTCAAAGGACTAGAGAATACCTGTGAGTAGTATCTTAAAGGATTTGGAGGAAAAGGCTAACAATATGCAAAAATAAAGTTAAGGGGTTTAAATGACAAGCAAATAGTGGATGAAAATGAAATAAAATAAATGTTCAAAATGATCCAAAGGAAGGAAAATAAAGAGGAAAAATTGAACAAAAAGTAGTTGGGAGAAATAAAAAACTGCACTAACTCTAGTTGTCGAAACATGCCAACTAAAAGGTAGAACTTGTTAGATTGAATTCAAAGTGAGATTAATTACATACTGTCTACAGGAAACTCATATTAAATGTAGACACATGAAGAAGTTAAAGGTAAGGGGATAGAGAGAGAGAGATGGAGTGGCTATATTAATTTTAGATAAAGGAGACTTTAGAACTAGGAGTCAAGGTACCAGGAAGGCATGACAATCCTAAACATGCACGCACCTACCAAAAGAACTTCAAGATTCATGATGCAACTGTGATTGGACTTAAAATGAGATTTTTTTAAATCCAAAACTGTAGTTAGAGACTTTAACACTCTTCCATGTCTTCTGTTAGTAATTGGTAGAAGTAGAGAAAAAAATTAGAACCCACATTTCAGAGGAAAAATTATAATAGAAACTTCCATACTGTTCTCCATGGGAGACCTGTGCAATACCATCAGTTTAATCTTCTTTCAACACAGAATAATTTGTAGGATAGGGAAGAACCAGTCTTTATTTTGTTTCAGTATATTCTTTAATTCAGAGAACTTTTTTCTGATTAAAAAATCAGTCTATGTTCATGTTTAAAAAATAGAAAAACATACAAAGAAAATAATTAAAAATCCACTAATTCATCTCATAAAAATAACCAGGAGTTTCTGATTCCAAACTGATGGTGTGGGAGCAAGTTAACTTCACTGCCCTCCATAGAAGACCTAAACAAAATGTACAGCGCAAGATTGTCACCAGCAATGTCCCAGAATGTGAATATAAGAATAAGACAATTCTTGAGGCCACAGAGAAGAGAAGAAACTGAGCACATGGTAAGAGAATGAGACTTCCATATTTGAGAGGCCATTCCTCCCACCTTCCAGACACTGGGCACACGGACAATGTTCTCATACTCATCTCACACTTTTTACACTGGAAAGAATGAGATTAGTGTGGACAGTTCCCCCATCATCTTGGGTTCCCTGGAAGACGAACTGTACCTGGCTTAACCCACAGGAAGTGTTGTGACTGCCATAAGCGAGACATATCCCTGAGGACAGCCAGAGAAAAAGCAAGGAGATGGGACTACCATTCACAGCCCTGGAAACGCTGCTCTTTACCTCAGCCAAAGGAGATGCCAAATCAAAATGTCTGTTCAGCAGCATCATGCTGTAGGGGGCATGTTCCACAGGAATCCTGGAACAAACCTCTAGCCAGCCTTCCCACACTGCAAGGATATCCTCTTTGGGACCTACCACATTTGGGATGGGCAGCACTCTGATATTATTCTCTTGTAGCTATTTTGACATATACAATAGATTACTGTTAATTACAGACACCTTCATCATCTATCAAATACCAGGTCTTGTTTATTCTACCTAAATGTATATTTTTATCTGTTAATCAACTTTTCTTCATCTTCCCTGCTACTCTTCTCAGCCTCTGATAACCACCAATCTGCTTTTTATCTTCATAAGATCCACTTTTCTTGCTCCCACATATGAATGAGAACATGCGATATTTGTCTTTCTGTGCTTGGTTTATTTCACATAACATAACGACCTCCAGTTCCACCCATGTTGCTTCAAGTGACAGAATTTCATTCCTTTTTATGGTGAATAATATTCTGTGATGTATTTATACCACATATTCTTTATCATTTATCCACTGATGGCTACTTAGGTTGATTCCCTTCTTGGCTATCGTGAACAGTGTTGGAGTAAATACAGGAGTGCAGATATCTCTTCAATATGCTGATTTTCTTTCTTTTTTCTTTTTTTTGTTACATACCCAGTAGTAGAATTGCTGGATCACATGGTAATTTTAGTTTTCGTTTTCTGAGAAACCTCATTCTGTTCTCCATCGTGGCTGTGCTAATTTACATTACCACTAGCAGGGCATGAGGGTTCACCTTTCTATACATTTTTGCCCATTTTAAAAATTGTATCATTTGTTTCTTTGCTATTGAATTGTTTGAGTTAATCTCTCATCAGATGGATAGTTTGCAAATATTTTCTCCCAGTCGGTGGGTTGTCTCTTCACTTCGTTGATTTCTTTGCTGTGCAGAAGCTTTTTTGCTTGATGTAATCCCATTAGTCTATTTTTTTCTTTTGTCATCTGTGCCTTTGAAGCCTTACCAAAAAAATCTTTGCCCAGACCAATGTTCTGAAGTGTTTACCCAACGTTTTCTTCTAGTAATTTAATGGTTTCAAGATTTAGGTTTAAGTATTTAATGCATTTTAATTTGATTTGTGTATATGGTGAGAGATAGGGGTTTATTTTCATTCTTCTGCATAACATTATCTTGTTTTCCCAGTACTATTTATTGAAGAGACTGCCTTTCCTGTGTGTTCAGAGCACCTTTGTTAAAAATGAGTTGGCTATAAATACCTAGATTTATTATATATCAAGGGTCTGTATTCTGTTCACTGGTCTATATGTTGGTTTTTATGTCAGTACCATGTCAACTTGTATACTATAGCTTTGTAGTATATTCTATAGTCAGGTAGCTGTGGTGCCTCCAAAATGATTAAATCTCAAGCATCCATATCACCCTAGCTTATAAATCTAGGAACCTAGGTTACTGAGACAAATGCAGTGATTGGTTTAGGGAGTTGGATGTGATGAAATCCAGACCAAGGAGACACAACAATATGTCCAATGAGGAGTCTAGAAAAAGTTTACTTATTCTTAAAGTGATGCAATGTAACAAATGGTCCCTTTTTTCTGAATGTGTCATAGGTTAATATTCCTGGAGGTGCTATAGCCATCTTGTGATCACAAGAGGACACCTGCCTCCAACTACCTTCCCCCTGCTGATGGCTGAGGCGTAAATCATGAATGTCTATGGCAGTAATATGCAAGCTAGATATTGAATTTCAGAGAGATTACTCTTAGCTTTCCCAAAGCTATCATAAAATGGGAATATATAATTCTACAAAAATTAATGAGAAGCAGATTTGTCCTCCAAAGCTATTTTCATTCATTAACATTTACTGTAAAATTATGAATTGAGCATTAACCTATAATATAACAGCTAGTCTCAAAGACCCTCAGGTCTGGTAGAATGTGTATCTTCAAGAAATTCAACAGCTACGAAACTAAGGATATTGACAATCAAATGAAGATTACATGTTTAAATATATATTTCTCTAAAGATAGTAAAGATCTAATATTTACATTCAGTTTATTCATTTATTTGTCTTCCATGCTGGTTTCTGAAACTTTGCAGTCAGAATTCTGTTTTATTACTCTTTGCACTCATGGAAACTCCCAATACCTGAAACACAGTCGGCATCAATAAATGTATGCTGAATGAGTGAATAAAATTCCTAGACATGAATTAGAAAAAAAAAAAAAGCAAAATATAGCTACTACAACTTACTTCAACATTTTACTTGGAGACAAAAATGGATTATTTCTATTTATTATCAAAAGCTTATGGAATCTGGATGAAATATAAGCTGTATTACTTTTGAATGTTTGAAAAAGCCATGTTAATTTTGTTATCTTTTTTTTTGGTTTGTTTGTTTTGTTTTTCCAGAAATTCACCTGAAAATGAAGTACTAGCAACAGGTTATCATATTGTATCTATTCATTATATTGACCTGGTGTTATTCTTATTTAAATCCACATTATGCTGGTAAAATTAGTCATCCTAGATTTTGATTTCCAAAAAAGACCTTAGTGTAAGTTTAAATATAAATGTGTTAATATCAATATTTTGTTTTTGCAAATCTATATAGTGAAGTTGTAGCTTTTAAAAACTTTTGCAGAGGATGGTAATTTGCAAATTTCTATTAGCAAAAGCATAATTAATAAATGCAGAATCAGATGTCCCTGGACAGTTAAATCAGATTTCAGTGCTAATATCCTACCTGGCATTTGTGCAGAGATTCTTGGCATTGATGTAAAAATCTGCCACAGCAATCTAGACCGTCTTCTTTTGTGTTCTCTGAGAATTGGCCCTGCTCTCAATTTCTGCCATCATCCCAGTGAGAGATTCAGAAAAATTGCCAGATGGCTCATCCTGTGAAGAACTCTGTGTAATCAAGAAGAAATTTGAAATAAAGCAAGCCTTGGCAGAAACCCGTTAGTAGAACTCCTCATTATTGTTGTTTGAAGATCCATTATTCTGTTCTCAAGGAGAAAATGAAATTGTTGGAAGCCAATATTTCCACAGCATGACATGCCATAAGTTCATATCATTTCATAGAAAATTTTACAAATTTTCATATATAAAATAAGGTAGACCTTAGCACATACATGGCAGAAATGTCCTATTCACACTAAAAGAAGAAACGCTTTTAAATTACCTTTATGCTCAATACTTGGTTTACTGGATTAGTGAAGAAACATAATGATAAAATAATCTGACAACTGAATATTCATTGCAATTTTGGACTTAAGATCTTTAAGATAGGAACTAAATCTTTTATAGATAATTATGTAAAATGATGTGACTAGTTAACAGTATCATTTTGTTGAAAAGTATAAAAGGAAAAGCTTTCTCTAAATCATCACGCTACTCTTCAATGCTTGTAGGAAAAATTCCTAGTTTAGAATTTCTAGCCTCAACATGAAAATATTACTATTTTTTAATATAATACATATATGAATAATATGGGGGATAAATAAAGGAAAATGATTCAATAAATAAACATGGTTATTGAAAAGAGAGAATGGTAATGAGAGAATACAGTTGAGGAGAGATCATTTTGATATTTGAGTTTATTTTTTCAACCCTTTTATAATCGTTGAGTACTGTATTGTCTCTCTCTGTGGGTAGGTAAGAGAAGAATGTGGCTGCATTGCAAAGCAAACCCATCTGAGGTAGGTTTAATGCCAGAAAAAGAGAATAATGCATAGAGGCTGAAAATTTGGAACCATATCTTGTTGAAATGGAGCATGAACTATTTGAAGTAAAAAAGCAAATCTGAGAGGGAATCTTAATATCCTAGAAACACCCACTGCCTTTGGCATGTGGCACTGTACACATCGCATTCTTTCTGTATCAAATTCCACATGCTGGTCCTCCACCTAGAGCGTACTTTTATATCAACTCAACAATTATGTTAACTTCAGGTCTTGGTTTTCATCCTACCACTTTTTCCTAGTCATTCAGTATCATTTTTTTCTATATTTTCCATTAGTGTCCTTAAATATTAGTCTTCCTTGAGGGAGTGTCTTCAGCTTTCCTCTTTATTTTATGATAAAGACTCTTTCAGGGTATACTCTGCTATTTTAAATTTACTTTTAATGAGAGATGAGTTGCCCAAGCTGATCTTGAACTTTTGGCCTCCAGTGATCCTCCCACCTCAGCCTCCCAAAGCACTGGGATTATAGGCATGAGCCACCATGCCTGGCCTCAACCTGTAAATTATTATGGTGACAATAGAAAATTGATACATTTTGTTGTTATTTCATTTTGTTCTGATTCACTTTATTGTGCGTCACGAATATTGCATGTTTTGCAAATTGAAGGTTTGAGGCAACCCTGCAGCCAGCAAGTCCATCTGTCCATTTTTCTAGTAGTGTGTGCTCACTCCATGTCTCTGTCTCACATTTTGGTAATTCCCACAATATTTCAAACTTTTTAATTATTGTCATATCTGTTATGGTGATCCATGATTTGTGATTTCTGATGTTATTCTTGTAATTGCTTTGGGGATGCCATGGACCACACTTATATAAAACAGGGAGCATAATTTGTGAATGTTGTGTGTATTCTGGCTGCTCCACAAACCAACCATTATCCTGTCACTTCCCTCTCCTCAGGATTCCCTATTCCCTGAGACAAGACAATTTTGAAATTGGGCTAATAACCCTTGAATGACCTCTTACTGTTCAAGTGAAAGGATGTGTCACCCATCTCTCATTTGAAGTCAAAAGCTGCAAATTATGAAGCTCAGTGAAGAAGGCATGTTTGAAAGCCAAGGCAGGCCAATAGACAGGGCTCTCTTGCCAAACAATTAGCCACATTGTGAATGTAAAGGAGATGTTCTTGAAAGAAATTAAAATTGCTATCACAGTTAACCTATGAATGATAAGAAAGAAAAACAGAATTATTACCGATGCGGAGAAAATTGGAGTGGTCTGGATAGCAGATCAAAGCAGCCACCTCAATCCTTTAAGCCAAAGCTTGTTGAGAGCAAGGTTCTAACTCTCTTCAATTCTGTGAAGGCTGAGAGGTAAGAAAGCTTCAGGAGAAGAGTTTGGAGCTAGCAGAGGTTGGTTCATGAGCTTTAAGAAAAAAAATCTGTCTCTGTAACATAGAAATTCAAGGTGAAGCAGCAAGAGCTGATGGAGAAGCTGCAGCAAATGATCCAAAAGATCTGGCTTAGAGAATTGATGAAAGTGGCTATACTAATCAACATTTTTTCAGTGTAGAAAGTATGTATTTTCTAAATGTAGAAGATGTAGTCTAGGACTTTCATAGCTAGGTAGAAATCAAAGTCTGTCTTCAAAGCTTCGAAGGGCAGCCTGACTCTATTGGTAGAGGTGATGCAGCTGGTGACTTTAAGTTAAAGCCAATGCTCACTAACTGTTTTGAAAAGCCTAAGGCCCTTCAGAGCTATGCTAAATCCACTCGGCCTGTGTTCTATAAGTGGAGCAATAAAGCCTGGATGACAGCATGTCTCTTTACAGCATGGCTTACTGAATATTTTAAGCCCACTGCTGAGATCTACTGCTCAGAAAAAAGATTCCTTTTAAAATATTACAGCTCATTTACTCTTGCACCTGGTCACCCAAGAGCTCTGATGGAGATGTATAAGAAGATGAATGTTGTTTTCATGCCTGATAACATAACATCCATTCTGTGGCCCATGTACCAAAGACTCATTTTAATTTTCAAGTATTATTATTAATGAAATACATTTTTTACAGGCTATAGCTGCCATAAATTGTGATTCCTCCAATGGGTCTGTGCAAAGTAAATTGCAGACCTTCTGGAAAAGAGTTAACATTCTAGATGCCACATAAAGCATTTTTGATTCATGGGAGGAGGTCAAAATATGAACATTAGGAGAATTTTAGAAGTTTATGCCAACCCTCATGGATGACTTTGAGGGCAAGTGACTTTAGTGGAAGAAATAACAGCAGACAGGGTGAAACTAGCAAGAGAGCTAGAGTTAGAAGTAGAGCCTAAAATGTGACTGAATTTCTGTAATCTCATGATAAAATTTATTGAATGAAAGGTTTCTTCTTATAGATGAAACAAAGCAAGTGGTTTCTTGAGACAGAATTTAGTCTTGGTGAAAATGCCATGAACATGGTTAAAATGACAACAAAAGATTTATCATATTACATGGGAGGGTCTGGAGTCAAGATGGACTCTAATTTTGAAAGAACATCTACTGTGGATAAAATACTATCAAACATCATTGCATATTACAGAGAAACCTCTCATTAAAAGCAGAGCGAATGCTGTAAATTTCATTGATGTCTTATTTTAGGAAATTGTCACAGCCACCAAGCCTTCAGCAACCACCACCCTGATTAATTGTTAGCCAGTAATGTAGAGGCAGACTCTCCACCAGCCAAAAGAGTAGAAGTCACTGAAGGCTCATATTATTGTTAGCATTTTTCAGCAATAAAGTATTTTTTTCATTTAAGTAGGTATTTTTTTAAAAACATAATGCTATTGCACACTTAATAGACTGACTACCAGGTAGTATAAATATAACGTTTATATCCACTGGGAAACCAAAAAAATTTCAAAGGACTCACTTTATTGTGATTCTTATTTTATTGGGGTGGTCTGGAACAGAACCCACAATATCTCTGATATGGTTTGGCTGTGTCCCCACCCAAATCTCATCTTGAATTGCAGCTCCCATAATTCCCACATGTTGTGGGAGGGATCCAGTAAGAGATAATTGAATCACGGCAGCAGTTTCCCCATACTGTTCTCATGGTAGTGAATAAGTCTCACGAGATCTGATGGTTTTATAAGGGGCTTCCTTTTTTGCTTGACTCTCATTTTCTCTCTTGTCTGTTGCCATGTTAAAGGTGCCTTCTGCCTTCCACCATAATTGTGAGGCCTCCCCAGCCAGGTGGAATTATGAGTCCATGAAACCTCTTTTTCTTTATAAATCTCACAGTCTCAGGCATGTCTTTATCAGCAGCATGAAAATGGACTAATACAATCTCCAAGGTGTGCCTGCAGATATTTTCCTATGAAGAATCTGATAAGCTCAGGATGTAGTTGTATAAAGATTATGAAAGATAAAGAAGTAAATTGATGATGACAGCAGGTATACAATGCTTTTTCAAACATTTTAATGAGACAGGAAAAAGATGAACTTAAATTGGAAAGGGGCATATACTTTATCCCTGGATGTATCAAATTTGAATAAATGAATGGATCAAGACATGTCTTCAAATATTTATATATTTCTCATTTGCAGAATGATAAACAGGGAGTTGTGAAACTTTTGTAGAATGTTTTGAATTATAATGCAATGTATTTAGTACAGAAAGATGATACTCTGTAGCCATGTATTTTACGTTTTTGGTGATTTTTAAGTTTAAAGAGCCAAAAATGCCTGAGGAAATAAGGACTGGCCCATATTTTTTAAAAATCTAACCTAAATGTAAATAAGGCAGTTAAAATGACAACGAAGGAGTTATGAACTACCAGTTCTGATGTAATCATATTTTTGTGTGTATGTGGACAAGAAAAAGAAACAACATTCACATTATATTCTTATTACTTTGGTGTCATCAGACCTTTCAGCTTTGCTCGAACTGAGGAATAAATTACAATTATTTGTTTAAATTTGAATTTCCTAATTGCGTGTTTGAGGACATCTTTATGTTTATTTGTTTTATTCCAGTTTTAATATGTTGTTTTTAGTTTCTACTCTGCCCCCCTTTTTAAAAACTAGGTTCTTTATCTTTTTTAAGTAATAACATTTAAAAATATTCAGAATGCTATTTCTTCCACTGACATATGTTATATACACCATATAATTACTAAGTAGTCTTTAAATCTGATTATGACTTTTTTGTAAAAAAGTTATAATTTCAAATATATCAACACACTATTTTATGATTTTTTTTTCTCCTAAGCCTAATAAACCTTTTCCTATTCTAAGACCAAATAATATTCTCTTTACATAATATTTTAATGATTTTGGTCTGTACTTCTTAAGATATGGTCTTGGTCTTTCCAGAATTTTTTTTTTGGTCAGTTATTCATATTGGAAATTAAAATGTTTAAATAAACTTTTACTGAGGTATTAAAGTGCAGGACAGTTCTCTGGGTGCTTTTGGAAGGACTCCATTAACCCTCCTTTTTTACTTGTAGCTCTTAAGAATAACTGTAGAATGTGCTGGGAATGCAATATTTTGAAATGGGGAGAGTCTGGCTGGAACAGCCTGGGCTCTTAGCAGTTTAGCTAACTTCATTCTGAGACCCTAGAATGTAAACTCAGTGGGGCTGCTTTCCGGAGTCCAGCGGTTGTGGTGCCAGTGGGTATGTGCAGCTCTCCCGAGTCTTAGGAGACCCGAACAGAATAAATCCTAAGTTTCTGCTGCCTATCTGTAAGTAATAAATTGGCTTCACACAACTCATTGAGGACAGTGAACCTGCTTCACATAAAGAAACACACATACGAAATAAAACAAATGACTTAATAACAATTTGTGGAATGTAGGCAAGAAAAATGTGGCTCAAAAACTTTAGGTATGAGTTAAATGAGATGCATGACAGGCTTGGTTTATGAGATGCATGACAGAGTCACTCAGTATCAGCCATAAGATGTGCCTATTAGTTACATGAGGAAGGTGCAGGGTTTACCAGACACAGAGCTCAAACAGCAGTGCTGTTATGAAACCAAGAAACTGAGCATTTTGATATGCAGGATGAATTTGACCTGGATTTTGTTTGTTCTTGATCCTTGATGAATGCCAAGAGAAAGCTACTGTGTTTATTAATTCCATTCCAGTTTTAATATGTTGCTTTTAGTTTCTACCCTGGCCCCCTTTTTAAAAGCTAGGCTCTTTATCTTTTTAAAATAACATAAAATTTAAAAAATATTCTGGATGCTATCACTTTCACTGATATGTGTTGTATTCACCATATAATTACTAAGTAGTCTTTAAATTTGATTACGATTTTTTGTAAAACAGTTATAATTTCAAATATATCAACACACTTTTATGATTTTTTTTCTTCTAAGCCTAATAAACCTTTTCCTATTCTAGGACCATATAATATTCTCTTTAGCTAATATTTTAACGATTTTGCTCTGCGCTTCTTAAGATTTGGTCTTGGTCTTTCCAGAATGTTCTGTAGAAGATGTCATTTGTAAAAGATGCATTTGAAACACTTGAATTTTTGTATTCACATTAATAAGTGCTGAAGAGCAATAAGAGATTTCTTTATTCCTTTGTCCATCAAAAATAAGTATCACATATTCTATAACGGCTTTTAAGCATCTCCCGCACTAATGATACAACTTTTTCTTTGTCTCTCAGTGTTGGAAATGCGTCTTCTTTTGTGTGCCTGGACACATGTATGTATGTACATAGGTGCCTATGTGTATATGCATGTGTGTAGACTATATTTTAGCATGTTTTTTTAAATAAGAAAGTATTTAAAGATTGTAAAGTTGCTTAGAGAGTCAATACCTATTCAAGATTTTTCCACTTTAGCAGTGTGTAACAGACTACAAGATCTTCCTTTAGAAATTAAAAAAATAATTTTTCTTCTTTCAGCAGTGATGAGAAATATGAAAAAAAAATTATTCTTTTTTCTTGTAAAGTAAAATTTAAAGTGCTTGGGATTTTCTTTTAACCTTGTGATTCAGAATTAATTACTCCAGGATATACCTAGGTATTAGTATTATTTTCTTTTTTCATTTGTTATCAGCACTTGGTTCGTCCATCATAGTCTGAAGACTCATCAAATCTGCTCTTAGAAATGCCTTATTTCTTCCTCCCCTCTCCTCTCCCTCCCCTCCCCTCCTTCCTCTCCCTGCCCTTCCCCTCCTCTCCTTTCCCCTCCCTTCCCTTTCCCTCATTTGTTAACTCCAATCTCTTCTCAAATTCTAGTATACCTAGTAGAAGACATTTGACTCTTCAGCTCTATTTTATGTGTCTCCACTTTCAACTCCTACTTTCTCTCTCCTATTTCTTTGGCACTAATCCCTTGATTCCATCTTCCCGATTATTCATTCACTTTTCACGCATATTTCCGTTACTGTTTACAGAAGTTTTATTTGTTTCGTTTTATTATAAATTGACTTTGAGCTTCCAAGATCTCAAATTGGTTCTAACTGGTTCTGTTTCATAACACAGAAATCTTTGTTATGCAAGTTTATCATAGATGAAATTATACCACATTCTCCTCGATGTGTATGGTGCTTAATTGTAAAGTTTTCTTTTGGCTTTATTGTTTTCTCAGATTTTTTTATGTTTCGTACAAAGAACTTTGTAGGATTATCTTTGTGCATGTAATGTCTTCTTTGAGTATTACGGATGCTTTATCTAGCAGCTATATCCTGTTACCATCTTAAGATACTGTGGGAAGGGTGCCCTATGTTTCCAAATATTATATATTCTGAGCACGATTTTTCTCTCTTTCTAAAGTTTACAATTGCCAGAAACTGACCTGACTCAGGTCTGAATGTCCAAATTTGCAGTCTTTGGGGAGAGAGCATGCAGACAGTGGCAGAGCAGCCTAGATACCCTGGAGCATAATTGCTGGAGATTTTCATTGCTCACACTTCCTCTGGCCTTTAGTTGCTCTGCTTTCCCTCTCTCTACAGTCTTGTCTTATATATGTTTGTGCCTGAGATTTGCTGTATCTTTGTTTCTCTATTAGTTTTATTCCAACTCCTTTAGTACCTCCAGGAATTTCTCAAACATCTGATATGTTTATGGCTTCATTGTAAACCAATGTTGTTTTTGATGGACTTTTAAATAATCGTAAATATATTCTAAAATTTTTCAGTAATCTGTGTTGGGATGGTAGATACATACACTAGAGTCTGTTTATTTTCTCCCAACAAATAATCCTAGGTTATCTAGAGCTCCACAAGAAGAGAAAAAAGAAAAAGTACCTTGACCCCTACTTGATATGTGGAAAGAAATTAATTCAAGATGTTCAATAGACATAATTTTAATAGACAAAATGACAAAGCTTGTATGAGACCACATAGCAAATTTCTTTATTACTTTGGAATAGGCAAGATTTTTTGAAGTGAACACAATAAACTATTGCTCATAAAAGAAATTGCTTTCTATAATATTTGCATAAGATATAATTACTAGAGCATTAAAACATACTGGCTAAGTAAACGCTGAAGTAACTTACTGAGCTGGACTTCCAAATCAAGTGAGTCAACCTGAAACTTTAACAAAATAATCCAAAACTTAAATCCCCAGAGTAATGGTATTGATAACAGAAAACCAGGAAATCTACAGAAGACAAAGGGAAAGATTTATTTTCCATAAAAAACAATTGGCTCACACCTGTAATCCCAGCACTTTGGGAGGCTAAAGTGGGTGGATCAGGAGGTCAGGAGATCGAGACCATCCTGGCCAACATAGTGAAACCCCGTCTCTACTAAAAACACAAAAAGTTAGCCAGGTGTGGTGGCATGCACCTGTAGTCCAGCTACTCCAGAGGCTGAGGCAGGAGAATTGCTTGAACCGGGGGTAGGCATAGGTTGCAGTGAGCAAAGATGGCACTACTGCACTCCAGCCTGGGTGACAGAATGAGACTCCCTCTCAAAAAACAAAAACTAAAACAAAACAAACAAAAAAACCAATTTGCAGACTGGGGAAGCATAGCCTCCAGTACAAGTGAAGGCTTGCTCTCTGAAAAACAAAGAAAAGGTCTGGTTAAAAAAAGAAAAGTCCTCTCCTAGGTGTCAAACAGGTCTATTTATGCAAATTAAGGATTCAAACATGATTGAGCACTGATTGGGTGGTTTCCAAGCCCAAAACCGAACGTCTCTCTCATGTTTTGTCAAAGGACTGCTCAGGGAGGTGAAGATTCCTGCCACAGTTTATCATGGTACCCACAACAAGGACTGGTTTGACCTGACTGCAGAAAGGGAGATCCTATGACACTCTTCCATCTTTCTGAAAATGCAGAGTAGGTGGCTACTCCCTCATCCAGTTGTGGCTGTCTGGTTCTGTTTTAACTTTGAGCCCTCACTTAGCCACGGGGAGTCCATTTTGTCAGTTGCCCAGAGATATAATTTAGCAGTGCTTATGAGTACAAAAATTTTAAATAGGTGAAATGTGGAAATAGATGAAATTAAGAAATGGCTAAATAAATAGTGGCCAGTAGTGTGATGGTTAATGTGCAGCCTTTGCAAATGACATTTAGGAAGAATGCAAAGAACCAAAGGGGGTTTTGTAATTGTTTTGTTTTGTTTTTGAGATGGAGTTTGGCTGTTGTTACCCAAGCTGGAGTGCAGTGGTGCAATCTCCGCTCACTGCAACCTCCCCCTCCTGGGTTCAAGCGATTCTCCTGCCTCAGCCTCCAGAGTAGCTGGGATTACAGGTGCATGACACCATACACAGCTAATTTTTTGTATTTTTAGTAGAGATGGGGTTTCGCCATGTTGGCCAGGCTGGTCTCAAACTCCTGACCTCAGGTGATCTGCTTGCCTCAGCCTCCCAAAGTGCTGGGATTACAGGCGTGAGCCTCCATGCCTGACCTTAATTAATGATTTTTAATGAAGCGATTCAGTGAATCATGGTCAAGTGGGATGCTTTCAGCTTTTGAAATACCTTAAGAAGATATGGGGAAAAAAAGATATATTACAATTACAGTTTATTGTTAGGTAAATTAGTGGTGATAATTTTCTCAATTTTTTTCTACCTTTCTATTAAGAAACTATTATCATTATTACTATTATTATGATTTTGAGATGTAGTCTCACTCTGTCTCCCAGGCTTAAGTGCAGTAGCATGTTCTTGGCAACTTCCAGCTCCCGGGTTCAAGTGATTCCTCTGCCTCAGCCTCCTGAGTAGCTGGGATTACAGGCACCCACCACCACCCCTGGTTAATTTTTTTATTTTTAGTAGAGACAAGTTTTTGTCATGTTGGCCAGGCTGGTTTCTAACTCCTGAACTCAGGTGATCCACCCGCCTCAGCCTCCCAAAGTGCTGGGATTACGAGCGTGAGCCACCATGCCAGCTGTGACTATTGTTTTAAGGTTTAATTATAATATATAGTAAAATTATGATGCACATATATGAAATTCTAAGCATATCACTCTTTTCGTGGTCACTTCCTTAGACTTTATTTCTTATTCTTATTTCCACATCTTGGGAGAAAAAAAAAATGTGTATTTTGAGTGCAAATAATGTTGTCAGATCTTTTCACTGGAAAATACTCTATTTGGAAATCATGTAAGTATCATGATTGTGCTCCATCTGTTCTCTTGTCCCTTTCATTTGCCGGAAGATGAAAAGAGAGAGGCCCAATACCATAAGGCTCTTGCAAGTCACATATGTTTTCAGTATGAAATACTATGCTCATGTAAAACTTGGTAGTTTGGGTGAACTTTTATGTTGCATATGGATAGACAAAAATAATTGCTCTATACTCTAAGTGCTTTTTAAAACATTGATTTGATAGCTGCTAGATAAATTATTTTGGAAAAATTTTCTAGGTTTTCTCATTATGATGCTGGTGAACCTTTTCTAACTAAAATTGGTTTATCAAAATTCAAATTAAAAATGCTGATAATATTTTAGCTTGGAAATGAAAGCCCTCATCATTTCCTTTTCACATAAAATGGTTTTAAGGCAGGACTATTCCTGAATTGGTTTCAACTGAAGTGTCAATATGACAGCTGTTCATTCCCAACTTGAGTGTGAAGGAGTTTGCTGTATGCAGAAATCACAAAGGAGTATTTTAAGAATGGGTTCCATGAGGCTTGGACTCCTCAGCATGATAAAGGATTTAAATTTATGGATAAGAGTGGAAAGAGAGGGAGGGCATTTGGAAGAAATTTCTTTGGAAAGTGTCTGCCCACAAGAAGGAATGGTGAGAGTATTACCTCCTTCATTTCAGGCCAGCAAGAGCTGGGTGCAAGACCTTCAAAGGTGTGTGCTATGACAGAAACAGGAGTAGTGACAGAGCCACCCTGATAAAGGTGAAGTAGCCCAGGGCAGAAAGGCAGAAGTGGCTGCGTGGGGAGTCATCTCCAGACTCAATTTATTAAGGCAAGGAAATTTGCTTTTGTCACATAATTATGGGATGTGTGAAGGAGTAAAACAGTGTGGGGTCACACTGGGCCTTGGTTTTTAAGCTCTCCAAGAGAGGCAGAAAGAATCCGTCAATGAAAAACCAGAGAAAAATGTGATGTTCATAGTGATTATATGAGATGTTCCATATGAACACTCTGGGTTGAAATGCATTCAGTTGAGTCAATGCAGAAAGAGATCTCCAGGGATAGGATTTACTGGAGAGCTAAAAAGTGCTGCCTAAGAAAGCAGGCTCGGCTCTTTAGGAAAACACTAGTTCAGGTGAGACATGTCTTGTTCTATTACAACTCTCTTTTATTTTTATTTTTTATTGCATTTTAGGTTTTGGGGTACATGTGAAGAACATGCAAGATTGTTGCATAGGTACACACATGGCTGTGATTTGCTGCCTTCCTCCTCATTACCTGTATCTGGCATTTCTCCCCATGCTATCTCTCCCCAATTCCCCACCCCCTGCTGTCCCTCCCCTCTCTTTTAACATTATTGATTCTCCACTCCCAAGCTTCACCAGACTCAAAAAGGATCAAAAATTGTGTAGGAGGCTGGGGGTGGATTGGAGAAGTTCAAGGTGAAGAAGCAAAAGTGGGGAAGCCATGAACTCTTTCTCAAAAGTCTGGCAGCCACTAACCACACCCTTAAGCAAGGGGAAGAGGAGGAGAGTCTAAATTTTGAAAGAAAGTAAGAATTGATTTTCATCCTGACAAAGATGCTTTTACTCCTTCGATCATCGGGACTGTATTTGAAATTGAAATTGACTACAGGACTGGCTCGCAGTTAAGGAAAGTATCCAGTTTTGGGTGTTGATCACATCCTTGCTTCAGTGGTATGCTTGTGCACATCAAGCGTTATTTTTATGCCAGGACACTTGCATAAGGTATTAATTAAGAAAAGTATACATACTTAGACTTGGTATTTGATGGAACCAGCAAAGTTTCTTCAACTTTAAGAAGGAACTCAGGCTTGGCATTACCACAGCAGCAGATGCTGACTGCATATTTGTTCTTTATCTGGCCTAACCCAACTACCCCAGGGAATCACCTGAGATTCTGTCACCAGTCTCTTAGCCCTATCAGGCAGTATCTTACTTATTTTCTTTGAGACTAGGCTTAAATGTAGAGTTAGCATCTTTGGTGGAAAGAACTTATGGAAAATGTTATTTTAGAGAAAAATAAGACTTTCTTTGCCTCAGCTTGTATTTACAAGTCATTAAATCATAAAATGCTCTGTTAACATCTTCGACGTGCCCATTGCCTTCTGACACAATTCAAAGTAACATATAACTGAGCAACACAGAACTAAAAACCAAATATGGATATTTTAGGTGCCGTTTATTGACTCTGGAGTATGTTTCTTTCCACAATGCATATATATATATGTAAGCTTTCAGAATTTAATAATTGCAATTAAAAAGTCAGAATTCCTACATTTTTCTTTTTCCTTTGGTAAATATTTTGAGAGTGTTCAGGAATTTTTAAAATTTGAAATCTAGAGGTTTTTTTTTTAAAAAAAATTCTGAACATCTTGCATTGTCATAGAAGATGAGATTTACATTAAGGCTTTGCAAAAGGATAAAATTATAATGCAGTCACTGAGGGAAAAAAGATACAACTGTGAAAAGGCAGTATGGCAAATTTCATCGGCTATGCCACATGCTTTCTACATTAGAAATAAATACTTTCAGGGAAGGATAATTAAGAGAAATGACATTATTTAAGGAAAAGTAACTCATGGAAGGCATGCTATCTGCAGGTGGTCATTAAATATATTGAGTATGACTGACATTTTGTCACCCAGAAAACAATCATCAAATATCAGAATAACATGTTTAGACTATTAAATTTGTAGAAATTTGCTATACTGTAAAAAAAAAAATGCAACCCTTGTAGTGATTTGAAATCTCATAAAAAATCTCTTATGTACAGAAGGTAAATACACCTCTTTTGAGTGGTGCAAGCTCTAGAGTTCATGAGTATTAGTTTCCTGAAGCTGCTGTAACAAAATATCACAAAGTGATAGAAACAGAAATTTATTTTCTCATAGTTCCAGAGGGTGGAAGTCTGAGATCAATGTGTCAGCAGAGCCTTATTTCCTCTACAGGGGCTAGGAAGGGCTCTGCTCTGGGACTCTCTCATGGCTTCTGGTCATTCCATGGCTTGTGGCAGCATAATCCCAATCTTCACAAGGCATTTTCCCAGTGTACCTATCTGTGTTCAAATTTCTCCTTTTTATAAAAGTAACCAGTCATATTGAACTAGAAGCCTACCTTACTTCAGTATGACCTCATCTTAACTTAAATCATTACATCTGCAATGATCTTATTTCCATATAAGTTTATTTTCTGAGATATAAGGGTTAGGACTTCAGTGAATTTAAGGGGAAGGGGTCTCAATTTAACCAACTATATCTTGATATGAACAAGAAGATGGAATGTCTCATAGGAATTATGACAGAATGCTATGACTTGTACTTTTCCAAAATCTAGACAATAAAGAATGCTTCCAGATAAAACACAGTTTTATATAAGGAAAATAACATCAAATTTAAATATGAATAGAGCAACTAACACACTCCTGGCTTACTGAGTTACTTCCTATTAGGAAAGTTTTTTCTCTGTAACAGAAAACTGCCAAGAAGTCAACTGCAGTTTAATAAAAAGGTGTGAACAGATCTACCAAGGTTACTTCTTTAAAGCTTGCACTTGTTGAGAAAAATCTACTTGACAGCAAGCGATGATATATGGACATCAACAATTCTCAATACTTTTACTATTGTTGTTACCCTAGAACTAACGAAGACTTAAAAATAACTGAGTTTTTCAATATGTGTCCTAAGTGAAACACACAGAGCAATACCAAATTCAGATTTTGGTTGTGGGACAAGGACAGACACTCAATTACTATATGGAAAGACATATCAGTACTGTGTAGACAGCTGACACTCTGTGTTTCTGGAAGCTGTGACTTGAAATCAACTTTTATTTTCTGTTTCCATGACCTATACATGGCAGTTGCTTTTCTGTTGCAGGTCTCGAGCTGCAGGAAGAGCTTCCCTCTTCTATGTCTTGCTTCTGCCGTAGAAGAGGGAAAAGACCAAGATACAGTGGAAATGATTGAAATCTCTTAAACTTTCTGCTCTGAATTGGCATATTGTATCTTCCAGGCATAGTTTGGTTGCTCTAAGCAAGTCAAAGGTCAAGAAAAGCAACATGAAAACAGGCAGTGGTGTATAAGCTTTTTATAAAAGATGAATAATAATGTGACTTACCAAGGAAGCCTTTATTATCATCTATAATACTGCAAAAATTAATGATCATTCAATGATCTTTTAGTTCGAAATTGAAAAATCCTCTTGCTTGACTTTGAGGAGATATAAAAATTTGAATCCTTTCTTCTTATTTGAATACCCTTTTTTTTTTCTCTCTTGCCTGATTGTTCTGGCCAGAACTTCCAATACTATTTTGAACAGGTGTGGTGAGAGACGGCATCCTTGTCTTGGGCTGGTTTTCAAAGGGAATGCTTCCAGCTTTTGCCCATTCAGTATGATATTGGCTGTGGGTTTGTCATAAATAGCTCTTGTTATTTGTAGATATGTTACATTAATACCTAGTTTATTGAGCATTTTTAACATGAAGGGATGTTAAATTTTATTCAAGGCCTTTTCTGCATCTGTTGAGATGATCATGTAGTTTTTTTTTTTTTTTTTNTGAGATGGAGTTTTACTCTTGTTACCCAGGCTGGAGTGCAATGGCACAATCTTGGCTCACCGCAACCTCCACCTCCTGGGTTCAGGCAATTCTCCTGCCTCAACCTCCTGAGTAGCTGCGATTACAGGCACGCGCCACCATGCCCAGCTAATGTTTTGCATTTTTAGTAGAGATGGGGTTTCACCATGTTGACCAGGATGGTCTTGATCTCTTGACCTCATGATCCACCCGCCTCGGCCTCCCAAAGTGCTGGGATTACAGGCTTGAGCCACCGCGCCCGGCCGATCATGTAGTTTTTGTCATTGGTTGTGTTTATGTGATGGATTGCTTTTATTGATTTGTGTACGCTGAACCAACCTTGTATCCCAGGGATGAAGCCAACTTGATGGTGCTGGATAAGCTTTTTGGTGTGCCGCTGGGTTTGGTTTGCCGGTTTTTATTGAGGATTTTTGCATCAATATTGATCAGGGATTTTGGCCTAAAGTTTTCTTTTTCTGTTATGTCTCTTTCAGGTTTTACTATCATGATGATGCTGGCTTCATAAAATTAATTAGGGAAGAGTTCCTCCTTTTCAGTTGTTTGGATTAGTTTCAGAAGGAATGGTACCAGCTCCTCTTTGTATCTCTGGTCTACAATGGTAAACTTGGAGTTTACATTGCATCTGTTTTGAACAAAGCTAGTACCAGCTTGTTTAACTTGAAATTCTTTAGCTGTGAAGTCTCTTATACTTGATTTTCTCTTTTTTTTTTAATCCTCCTAAAGATTTGTTGAATTATAACACTATGGGAGGTGCAAGTCACATTGTTGGAAGGACAAGTCACATTATGTTGGAATATATTTCAACAAGTTATTTGGTATTATTTTTATTTAAGAGCTCTAAAATATAGACTATTTTTTCAAATCATTATCCATACTGTATTCATTTATTGACTTAGTAAACATGTATTAATCACTTTGTATGGGTACTGAATTCCATATTGTGCCTTTAGTTAGTTAATGACATTTTTGAAGTGAATAAAATTTGAATCAGTGATATGTTATACTCAGTAATTTTGAATATGCAGGTATTATTATTCTTAATTGGTATACAAACAAAAATAAAATTGTGACCAAACCTAAGCCATAGTAAGTAAGCATATGTTATATCACAGAAGATGATGTGAAGTGTTCTAGGAGTACAAAGAATATATTAAACAATGACACTTTGAGTACTTAATAGGCACATTTTAATATAGGTAAAATGAACTGAGCTTTATGGGCAAAAAACTTCATACTCTCCCAGGAGTCTCTGTATTTTCTTTCAATTGCTCCTGGCTGCCATTTCTCTAACTATTCGTAGAAATATTTTTTCTTAGTCCTCCTTACCTAAGAAAGAACAACCCAACCACATTTATCTGAAAGTTATCATTTAGCTCAAACAGACATTTAATAAAATTTTCTATATTTTATTGTATAATATCTAGACACAGTATCCTGGATATACATTGTGGTTAAGTATTCAATAGTCTATACATTTTAAATGCTACATAATTCTAGCTGACTAATGCCCCTCTCAAGCCCTAATCCTTCTTGGGCTCATTTGTAAATTCTTTTATAGTCATCTGTTATCAACTAATTATGCATGCATTCCCCAGCTTTCCTAAGCTATACGCTACAGCTTTTCTGTCTTCCACTATGAACTGTCCTTGGAATGGCCAAAGACACAACACTTCTTTCACATTTTGGCTGAGAGTCTAGCTATCCATCAAAATCCATTTCCATTGTTTGCTGCACGCACACCTGAACCATATTTCTCAATCTCCTTTGGACTTAGGTGCAGCTACATCAGTGAGTTCTAATCAATACTTTGTGAACAAAACTGCACTGTGCCACTCTCAGGTCTGTCTCTAAATCTCTCCAGTACATGCATTTCCATTTCTCTTTCTTTTGATGGACTGAGATGGAAACGGCTCATAAGTGACCAAGAGCATACACATTGAAGATCCAGAGTTCCAGTAAATCTGAGACTATCTTGATCTTTTACATAGTAAGGAAAAATACTTCTATATATAAGTGTTTTTTTATGGAGGAACATGTTTAGGTCTATACAAGAACTAATGTACACATAATCCTTAATATTTGTTGCAAAACTACTTCCTATGTCTGTTGCATAATCAAGAAATAAACTTCCATTATGTGGAACAACTACATATTCAGTGTCAATGCAGTCTGACATTCTAGCAAATATACAAATGGACAAATACAAACATTGTTACAAACTTAACTTTTATTATCTAAGTTCCTTTGTGATATCCCCAGGATATGTGAATTGTTTCACTGTGCAGTTCTGGTTTATTTATCTACAACTTCCTAAGTGTGGTAGAAAAGTCAGTTTCTTTGTAAGCTGCATTTTGTAATGGAGTTTGATAATCATTCCCTGAAGCTTAGCTTAAAAAATGTTTTTTTCAGGCCACCCACTCTTTGTGTCTTAATTAATCCCCCTTAGCTTGAAAGAGTAGCTTCCCTTGCCTGCAAATAAGAATTCTCTCCAATTACAGTGACCTATATAGACCCACTATCCAGCTCACTCTCTTCCACATTCTTCATAACTCTCTGGACCACTCCTCTGCTTCATGTGTCCCCAAGGTTTATTTTGATGTTAGTCGTTGGAAATCACAGTAGACGCTAGGGAGACATGAGACAGTTGGCTGAGAGGGGATTAATCAGTGTGGATGTTGTTCATTAAGACAGTGTTTACTGCATTTGTGTTTTGTTCTTTTTTGTCCAGTATCTAATCATACTTTAAAACTTTGCATCTCTTTCCTATGTACTAGCTTCTCTTATTAGAAGAGTAATCTGTTTTCAAAAGTGTTCAAAATTAGAGAAAATATTTTAAAATTTAACAGTGTTTTGAAATATCATCCAACTGTTTGTTTTCTATTACAATTTAGAAATGCAGAATTTTATTGCTTATGAAAAAATAAACTTCCCAAACACAGATTTACACACACACACACACACACACACACACAAATTTCTTGAAAATATACAACATTGTCTTGTTGTCTTCTGTCTTGTTTATTCATAAAATATGTAAAACTTAAAACTGTTGTCACTTCCTTCTTCCTGCCCCTTGTGCTCTATTACTACCATATATTTTGTTAATACACTATAATTACTTTTGACTTTATCAATTCTCTTTGAAATAAATGTTTAAAATATTACCCACATATTGATCAATTTTGGTGATTTTTTTGCTTTGTGTAGGTTCATATGAAGAACCATTTTTGATACTTCTTATGCTACAGGTTTGCTGGCAAAAGATAATCTCATTTTGTTTATCTTAAAAAAGTGATCAATTTCTTTCATTTTTGCTGGGTTTTTTTTTTTTTTACTAGATGTAAAATTCTAAATTCACAGGCTCTTTTCTTCTGAAAACTCTGTTAGGTTGTTCTTTGGTCTGATTTAATTTTTTATACATTTCTTACAGGTTTTTGTACATGTTTTAAAGTTTCTTGTGTTTGTTGAGCTTCAATATGTTGGTTTATAGTGCTCATAAAATTTTGAAAAAATTTTAACCATTATTTATAAAAATACTTTCCTGCCCTCTTTTTTGTACTAATACTAGAATTACTTGAATATTTTGCCGCTCGATAATATCACATATGTTACTGTGGTACTGTACCTTTATCTTCAGTATTTCTCCTTCTCTGTGCCAAATTAGAAAGATATGATTTCTAATTCTTCAAGTCATCATTTTTTTCTGTATTGTCTAAGATGTTTAAATGTAATTGAGTTATTTAATGTTTTACGTTGATTTTTCTATTATTAAAATTTCAATTTTGAAATGTCTTTCATTTATCTTCTCATCCATCATCTTTGACATTTCTGGGTCTATTTCTATTGACTCATACTTCTTTTGACTTGAGTCACATTTTCACACTTCTCCCTCCCTACATGTTCAGTAAGAAGTACTCTTTCTGGTTGGTATGGATTTAAATGTCCTCCAGGACTTTTGGAGCTCTGGAGATTATTTCGAAGATTATTCTGGAAAATCTTGGAAATTAATTTTTCCCTGCTTGGCTTCATGGAGGTTTATTCTGTTCTTGTGATTTGTGCTTTGATATTATGCATTAAAGAAATTGTGCAGAGGCAAGAAAAAATAAGATGAGGTAACATTTTGTTCATTTTACATATGGAATCTAGAGATTACTGGGCTTAAGAAACATGAATATATTTAGAACTGTATTGCGGTATATCTCAGGTTAATCTAGTCAAATTCTATGACAGAATAATATGAGTATTACTTATTTGCTAATCTATATTTCTAAAATAATTGTCATGTGGGTCATACACAAAGTTATTAATCTTATAAAATATTTTTTATAATATTCACTAGAATGGTGTTATTCTGCAGGTAATTTACACTTAAAATTGATATCCATCCATCTAAGACTTTATTAAGCACTTGTATAATCCCTTAAACAGCAAAATAAAAAGGTAATTATAATACCACCTAACTACTCCTCTTAAGTCAATTTAAGACACTTTTGTTCTTACTAAAATATCTACTTCTCAAAAGTTTTTAAAGGCACGTTGAATTACAATATCAGAATGCATCTTTGGTATCGTCTACTCAGTGTTTCTCCTGTTGAAAAATGTATATTGACATTAGAGTAGCTGCTTATTATAACGTACTTACAGGACTAAGCTGCAAAAAATTCAGGGCCCATTAAATGGCCTTTAAATGAATTAGGGAGTAGTTTTCAGTGAATTGAAGATAACTGACTTTGATGACTGCCATCTAAAAGACTGTTCCTGAAATGTCATTGTGTTTAGGACAAACCAATTTTCTACCGATCTGCTCACACAGGACTTGTGAAATCTTTTGTGTGATTTTAAGTTTGGCAGAGAAATGTCGTATTACACAGCCAGTAAACATTTAAATTTCATTTCAGAAACAATTTTTCAGAAGTATTTATTTTACTCTTTAGAACCACTTTTTAACAAAGTAACTGTGCCTTCTCAATCTACTAAGGATATGAATTGTTACTATTAACTATTAGCCATAGGCTCAGGTTATCAATTGTTGTCTACTAAACTACCACAAACTTAGTGGCTTAAAGCAAAAACAATAATTATTTTGCTAATGAATCTGCAATTTGAATACATTTGACATTGACAGCTTTTCCCTTTGCTATATGGTATCATTTGGGGCAAATTAGAAGCTAGGATGACTTGACAACTGAGGGATAAATCAGCTGAAAATTTGTTCACGTCACATATCTGTTGATAACTGCTGGCTTTCAGCAAGAACCTCTCTGCGGCTATCTGCCAAAATACCTTTCTCAAGACAGCATGCCTGGGTTCTAATAGTGAAGATCCCCAAAAAAGGTGGAATGCATGAAATTTTGATGACTTGGTGTTTAAAACCATATAGCATATATTTACTTTATATTGATCAAGACAGTCATAAAGGTGAGCCTTGTTTCAAGATGAGGTGGCAGTACTAAATACAAAGTAGTGACAATGTCATATTTTGAGAAGCATGTGAAGATATATTGTGATGTACAACTTTGAAAAATGGAGTTTGCATGACACTTCACATCTGCCAACATGAAAAATGCATGCAACTTCTCAGCCAAAGCCTCAGTCTCACTGCACTATGCATGATGTTACCTAAAAGTTCAGGTTCTCTACATCTGCATGAGGTTAATGTGTAAATTTGAACCTGAGTTGGTCCTCAAGTGTGGTTCATCAGACTGACTTTTGAGTTCAAGTTCTCCCTATTTAAAATCCATGAATTAAGTATAGATGTTATCCAACTTAAAATGAGGGGAACAGGCATACAAAAACAAGTAGATTCACCTTCTTTCAAAATAAGTGTGGGAGAGAAAGTAGACAGCAAATAGCAGTCACTGTTCCATAGCTGTTCTGAAATCCAGCTAAACACACATGCCCATTTCTTGAATAGGGCTCAATTTTAGTAGTACTTGTTGTTTGTTTGTTTGTTTGTTTAATGGCCCTGGGCTCTGGCATCATGGCTGTTAGTCTGACCTTCTAAGTCGTTGTCTCTTTTCTGTTAGAAGTAGCACATGTTTGATGTGAGTAGGTTCGGGTTTCAAAGGTATCTTTTCATTTTATGCTTTCAGTCCAGGATGGCTTCATTATTTTTAAAAACTCAAGATCATTATGTAAATCAATGTAGCATACAATCTCAAACTGCATGCCCCAAATCTCATTGAAATAAACACTTCTCTACCATGGGCTCCCTGAAAGGCTGTTTTAGAACAATAGTCTTAGGATTATTAGGAGGCCTATAGTGTACCAGAAGGATCAATGGAACAGACCTTTACAATTTTTAGAAGGCCTATGTCTGTTTCTAGTGTCCATTCCTTGAAAATCTTTTGCTAAATTTATTTCTAAATATTTTATTTTTAAATGTAATAATTTCTTCTGCAGGTAAATATAGTTTTTTTCTATGTGTTTGATTTTTCCCTTTTCTTTATTGAATGAGTTAGTACTTTTCATACAATGCTAAATAGAAGCCGTGAGAGGGAACAACTTTACCTTTATTCCAGTTGTGGGAAAGGTATTCGCTTGTTCCCATTTTAGACTGTTAATGTTAGATGTAGGTTTTCTATAAATTCCCTTCACCAATATGAAGAAGTTACCATTTATTTTAGTTTCCTAAGAGGATTTTATAAGAAATAGTTGGATTTTGTTGATTAATTTTTCTTTTCAATCTGTTAATATGATGAATAACATGAATTGTTTTTTTTTCTTGGGGGAAAAATTCACATGGTCATGATGTATTTATCCTTCATATAAAATTTGACACTCATTTAACTAAGGTAATTTTGTGCTTTTCAATTAATTTTTGATCAAAACGTTTTAAAATAAAAATATTCACATTTAACTTTTGCATGCCCAAAATATTTTTTATCACATATTGGATAAATAAAGTGAGCAAAATATGACCAAGTAAAGAGAAGCATAGAGAGTTTCATATGTCAGTACATCTAGATTACAATTCACATTTCAACATTTTAGCAACAATTTTAACAACAAAAACAACAATAAGCATAATTATGCTTCAAAATAACACTTAGTTCTTCTCTACAAAAGACATCATGAGAGTGAGAGGCACTTGGAGTTTTTCTCAAATAAATTACATAAACTTTTATTACTACATTTTTTTCAATTCCAGTGCCAGTGATAATCAGAGAAGTTTGGTTTGTGGTCCGTGAGGTACAATGAGCATTAATAATAGGCCCAGCCTATTTAATTATAGAATCTGACTAAAGAATTTTTCTACTGCAAATGTAGGGTAGTTAGTGGTTTATAATAATTAAAATAACAGTATTTTTCATTTCTCTCAAGAATATTTTTCCACATGTAATATCCAGTGTTAGCATTTGTAAATTCTTCTAAATTGCTATGAAAAATATTTGCCTTTTTGTCACATAAGGAGCCTGAAGCATGGAAATATAAAATACAGCACAGCATCTTCCAGCATATCTTTATGACTGCATTTACTACACTGTATTTACAAATCCAAAAATTTGTATGTCATCCTTTTGTGATTGAAAACTCCCTGAGTGCAGGGAACTTGCTTTATTTGCCTTTGTATTTCATGCACCTAGCACAGTGATTCAACAACCTCTAGTTTCTAGAAAGTAGTGAACTCTAGAGAAATGAACTAATTTATTCAAGTTAACACCTTATGGCCAGCAGTACAGTTCTTATTTTAGTAAAATGTTTTCTAAGTATTTCAGGACTGTGCTAAGTAAAACAACTTTTTAAATGAAAGAAAAATTTTTCTCATTATGCCATCCAGATATTATTAGGTTGGTGAAAATTAATTGCAGTTTTTGTCATTGAAAGTGATGACAAAAATGACAATTATTTTTGCACCAACCGAATAAGCTGTCCTTTATTTATGGTGGTGGAGTCTGGCTTTGCTGATTTCAGTATGTGAACATAGCTTGAATTCACAGCTGAACCAGTATGCAACACAGGGCATTTTACAAGTAGAAAGCAAGAAAAACAGACATTGAGAACCCACAGAAAACATAAGGGCTATGTAATTTTAAGCTATTCTTTACATTGTTTTCCAATTGATAATTGCTTCAAAGTGAAGAATAAAAACTTTCTTAATGTAACCAGGGAGAAAATCCGTGGGAGACAGCAGAATCTCAATTTTACATAAGGGAGTTGTTGCAAGTGCAGCCTAGCAGTTTGAGTATTCTACATTTTGTCCACAAGTATCCCTATGTCCTATTTCATAGATTTCTGTATTAAAACTCATTTCTTTCCTCTACAAGGTGAAACAAAACAAAACAAAGCTCTACAAAGATCTATAGAAAACCCAAATATATTTTGTTCTTAATTTTTAAATTAATATTATTTCAGAATCACAGAATTCCAGAACATAAAGTAATAATAAATATCTTCTAGCCCAAATTCATTGTTTTACAAATGTGAATAAAAAAACACAAAGCTTACAGGAGCCCAGGATTTTCTTCAACAAATCCAGTGTATCTTTTCTCTCATTTTTTTCTTTATTTTTTCATTTTCTTCTAATTTAGTGTTTATTTTATAGGCAAAAATTTAAATATTATTTGCCATAACACTCTAATATTATTTTTCTTAAATAATGTCTTTGATTATTAACTTTTCTATCTCCCCTTTTTTGTGTGTTCACAGCATAACCATTCCTTAGTTTCCTAAGAAAGCCTTCAGGGGACAACAACTCAGTAAAAATGACTATGGCATGTCAAAGGCTCATAATTATAATGGTTTATCCATGCAAACCTACCTTCATAATTTCATTCGCGTTGAAATGTTCTTATTTATATCTGCATAATTATGTAATTTTCCACACAGATCTAATTGCAACTGCAGACACACTTAGATCAAATATCAATTTCTATTTAGCTGAAAGAAACAAAACATTCAAACTCTATAAATCACGAGTGCTAGAATGCCATGTGTTTTAGGAATAATACTGGTAAATTACAATGATAAATTCAAAACCCAATAAATAAACTCCAATATCAGTCTCTGAATAATGCAAAATCACCTTTCTATCCTAAGCAGACACATGTTCCTCCATTCTAGGACATCCTTTAAATATTAAGGTCTTATTATAACTCCCTTCTACATTTCCCCCCACAAGAGATTCATAGCATACGACTTGAAAAATTTAGAGGAAATGGATAGTTTTATAGAAAAATATGAAGAAGTAGGAATTTAATACGCTCATTAAATAAATTGAGCCAATAGTGAAAATATCCCACCAAGATATTTATATAAACTTGTCCCACATATTTTATACTTTAATTCTGCCAAACATTCAAGGCATACAAAGAAAATATATAGACAAGAAAAACTTATCTAGGTGGAAACATACAGAGAAGAGATAAGGACAGAAAAAGAAAAAAACAGAATAGAACATGTAAGAAATAAGAAGAGCCTAACTATAGAGAAGTAAAGTCCTAGAAGTAGAAGAAAAACTTCATGGGAGATAAACAAAACTTATGTGGAAACAAAAAACTTTAAGAAATTAAATCCCAGGCTGGGTAAATTTTGTTACATGTATATAGCGAGAGTAGCTATAACAGTATGGTATTGATACAAGGAGATGAATGGGCCAACAGAAAAAATACAAAATTCAGAAACAGCCTGAGACATACGCTGTTAACTGATGTAAACACAGTAACATTGCAATGCAATGAAGAAAAAATGGTCCTTTTCCTAAATATTTCTAAACCAATTATTTATCCATATACAATAAGTGAGATGTGAATACCGTCACACCCCTTCTACAGCATACCCCAAAATCATTTTTTAAAGTAGCTTAGAACTAAGTGAGAAAGATAAATGTAAATATCAAACAAACATGTCTTCCAAAAGCTAACATAAGAACTTATTCATGTGACTTAAAGTAAAGAGATATTTACTTTTTTGTATGCTATAAGTAAGTAAAAGGAAAGTGCATGGACCTTAATCACGACCGAATATGTATTTTGTATAAGTAAGTACTCTGGTAGTCCTCACCCACAAAGGAGTAAAGATTTCCAGGAACCAGGCAGTATTTTTCTTGTCCTCTCCCAGTTAATACCCCACTCCATAACCACTATTCTAACATCTATGATCATAGTTAAGATTTATGTGTTTGAACTTTATAAATGAAGTTATTCAAATTGGGAGAGTTTTCTCCTCATAATTTTTGTGATATTTTTCCAATTTAACTCATTCAATAGTGTCTTACTCTGCATTATTCTACTATATCCATGGTCAATATTTGGTTTGCTTCTTATAAAGTATTTATGCAGAATATATAGAACATGTAAGAAAACAATGAACAATAAAGATCATTCAAACAATTTTAGTTTTGAATTTAAGATTATCCAATAGTTAATCTCAAGTTAATTTGTAAATAGGGACTCAAGATCATTAAGAAAATGCAAGTATTTAGTGATACCACTACGCATAGCAATAGAAAAAAATAAAGCAATGCCACTAAGTACTACAGAAGTGCAGGATCAATCACTAGTGGAATGTGAAATGATAACTACACTTGAGAAAAATACACCCAAGAAATTTATAGCAAAATTTGAGAAAAACATACCCAAGGAATTTATAGTAAAATTATTTAAAATTGCCAAAGTTTTAAACAAAAAAATTTGTTATTAGTAATATGAATAATGAATTATAGTACATGCAAATGATAAATCCTATATAACAATGGAAAGATAATGATCTGAATCTATATGGGAAAGCATGCATGAAACTCAAAAGAAAAAGAGAAAAACCGACTGCCCTAAACAACATATGCTATATACCTCACTTTACAAAAAGTTCAAAAACAGGTAAAATTAAATGATGGTTCAAAAAGAGTAGTCATTACCTTTATGGGGGTAGCGGTTTCGATGGAACATTCCAGAGGCCTTTGAGCTCCTGGTAGATTTCTGTATCTTGATTTGTGTGATCGTTATACAGATGGGCAAAAGTTCATATACCAGTGAACTGAAGATATGGATACTTCATAAATTGTATGTAATAGATTATACTTCAATAAAAATCTTTAAAAAAGTATAAAAATAACAAGGAAAAATTTTTAAAATAGGTTTAATAAACAAGTGAATAAAACAAATGACAGGCTGGGAGAAAATGCACTATATTCACGTTTCACATAACATAAACAACCTGCAATCCTGTAATAATAAGTGGAAAATCAACAAATGACATAAATGGAAAAGGAACAAATTACATTAAAAGACATTACAAACAAAACTTAATGGTGAGTTTGTGGACAAAAAGTTGCTCGACCCGTGAGAAATCAGAAAAATTTTAATTTAAAAAGGACAGATTTCCACATTTAAAACCAAGCCAAAATGTCTGCAATAGCACATGACCAGAGTGTAAATTGGCATTGCTTTGAAGAGTAATTTAGCTGTTTCTAATAAAAGTGTAAATATACATGCCCCATGGCCCAGCAATTCCATTTCTATATCTGGAGATGCATTCAGAATAATAATCAAGAGAATATTTATAAAGTTATTTGTTGGACAATTACTCAACTCAGCAAAAAATCAAACACATATTAAGTATCAATTTTTAAATGCATAAATAGAGCACATTTTCTGCCCGAGTATGATTTTAGATAGTAATTAAAAGAATTTTAGCATAGCTATTTGTGTCATTTTTTTGGTCGATTTCCAAAATTGTTAATGAAAAAAGCAAAAGCCAAATGTGATTCATAACATGCTACCATTAATGTGAACTGAAACACACAAAAACATGTAGAATGAAAGCATGTACTTTGATAGTTATGTGTATAAAATATATTTGAAGTATATTAGAAAGATAAAAGTTAAAAATATCACCATCTGCATGTTGGTATATGTGCATGTTAATGAAAGGTAAAAGAATAGATTTGGAAATATCAGATGATGGAAAAATCTAAAGCAATCTAAATTAAATGATAAAATAGTGACATTGGAAACTTCTAGGCCTTCAAGATGGAGTAGCCCAATTCCTCCGAGGTCCTCTCTTTTCCAGTCTGAAAAATCATTTGTTTTTACAACTAAAACAGCACAACAACAAGCATAGGAAGAAGACTCTGTAACATGGAAAGAAGTGGTCACCTGGGGAATCTCACAACTTTTCTTATTGGATCTTACTGACTTTTTTATAGTCTCCAACATAAATCCACCAACAGGCATAGACCAAACAAACAACAACAAAAAGTTCCAGAAAAACCTGTCCCTGCTTAACCTTTCAAAAAAAAATTTTGGGCAATACCCAGCCAATAGCAATGGAAAAATTGTATACCCTTGTTTGCAGTTCTAGTGGGCCAAGAGGGGAGCAGGTCTTCCAACCATACTCTGTGCCTCGTGGAAGCAATCAATGCTCTAATTTTCTTGCCAGCTTGTATCTATAAGACCCAGTGGTCACCTGATCTTCCATTTCCCACCATAAGAACAGGGTGGGGTCTTGATTCCCCACTCCTACCCAGTAACAGTGAGGATTAATCTGGTAACGCACAAAAGAACTGGTCTCCTCTAACTCATGCCCAACACACACACGCCAGATATCAGCAGAGCTGTGTGGGAGGTGAGCCTTTATACTCATCTAACATCAGATAGACTGGAGAAGATGGTGAAGGTCAGAGCTAATTATTAACACTCCATGTTTCCCCTACTCTAGGTGTCAGGAAGGTGCATTATGGGGCTAAACCTTCCCACCCACATGGCAGGAATAAGACTGAACAAGGCAGGATGAATTAGAGTTACTTGACATTCTTGTTCTATTATCCCTGGTATCAGTGAGACCAAGTAGGGAAGTGAATCTCTACCCTACAACCAGCATCA
Organism: Cebus imitator; assembly: GCF_001604975.1. Classification (NCBI taxonomy): domain Eukaryota; kingdom Metazoa; phylum Chordata; class Mammalia; order Primates; family Cebidae; genus Cebus; species Cebus imitator. The sequence continues at coordinate 18,871,961 of NW_016107357.1, read as the reverse complement.
GTGAAGAATAATGAGGTGCTGAGAGGCAGGGCTAGCTGGCACTCCACTGCACCCTCCCTTCCTCTGGTGTCACTGAGCCCCAGTGGGGAGCTGGGCTTCCCACCCCACCCTAGAGCAACATGGCAGGATTTGCCAGCCCTCTACTTCCCCACCCCTTGGTTGTAGCAGGGCCCAATAGCCAGCAAGGAGGTATTGGCAATTGGTACCCCACTTTTGCCAGGAAACTGTCAGTAGGGCCAAAAGGCCATTAATCTTTGACCACACCTGCTTGCAATGAGGTGGCGTGAATTACTGCCCCACTTCTGCTTGAGTGGTGCTGGCAGGCCCTGTGGAAAACGAAAGGATCACACTCACGTAGCCCTCACCTTCACTTCAACAGAGGGACCTCCTGCTAGAAGATTAAATAGGATCCTGCATCTCATAATATAATATCTAAAATGTCCAAATTAAAATTTAAAAATAACTTTTCCTACCATGAACCAAGAAAATCCCAACAATGAGAAAAAATAATTGATGCCCAAAACTATATTAATCACGTTAGAATTGTCTAACAAAGGTTTTATAGTCATCATAATAATTATAAAAACTTCAACAAGCCATATGAATTCTTTTAAAAATCTTTAAAAAACAAAAAAAAATCAAAAATAAAATAGAAGTTAACAAAAACAATGAACATAATAGAATTGGAAAATAAAATAATCATGATGCAAATACAATAATCATGATACACATCTTTCCAGTGAAACTGAGGAAAGATCAGTGAAATTAACTCACTGTAAACAGAGAGACAAGTGAAGGAGAGAGTTTCAAGAAACATAAGGTGATGATAAAGAAAGCTAACATTTGTTGTCATTAGAGTTACAGAAGAAAAGCAGAGAAAGTGCAAGAATTACATACTTGCAGGAATAATGGCTAAAATCTGTCCAAACTTGAGAATACGGCCAAGGATGTGGAGAAATTGAATTACTCCTTCACTGAGGTTGAGAAGGAAAAATGGTACAGGAACTACAGAAAACTATTTGGCAGTTTTTGAAAAAAAACTAACATATGCTCTGAGGCATTTGTCCCAGATAAATGAAAATTCATATGCACAAAAATACCTGTAATGTTCATAGTAGCTTTGTTGATAATGGCTAAAGCCAAGACACAACCCACATGTCCTTTAATTGATGAATGGTTAAATAAACCTTGGTACATCAATTCCATGAAATACTGCTTTCCAATGAAAAGGGAAAAAACTGTAGGTACACACAATAACTTGCATGAATCGTGGTAAATGAATTCTGTGCTAAAAAAAAAAAATCCCCCAAAGTCAGAAATGTATGATTGCATTATATAAAATTTTTAAATAACAAAATTACAGAAATGGAGAATAGGGAAGTGGTTGCAAAGAGTTAGAAATGATGGGACAAGGGTGTTGAGAGGCAGGAGATACAGCCATAAAAGGGCAAGATGAAGGCTACTGCTGGTGAAGGAATTATTCTGTACCTGGACTGTATCAATGTCAATATCTTGACTGATTTCCCACAGTGCTTTTGCAATCTATTGCCTTTGAATGAACTTCACAAGAGTATATGTGGTATTATTTCTTACAAATCCATATGAATCTACAATTTTCTTAAAAAAAAAAAAAAAAAAAAAAAAAAAAAAAAAAAAAAAAAAAAAAAAAAAAAAAAAAAAAAAAGTAGCACCCGGCTCACTCGATTCCCCACTGATCATGTGCTTCTCTAGGACAAAGACAACGGTCTTTACATTTTTGTATTTCTAAGTCCTTGTGTGTAGGTTTTCTTTTTAATTTAAATTTCAAATATAAAATATATTGAATATGAAATGGGAAATTTGTAAGAATTGTTAGAAATATATCTTTGCATTGACAATGAGCAGAACTCAAATATTGATTTAAGTGATATTCCATGAACTGAAGAGTAAGATCAATTTAATTTGGTAATTTTGAGGTTTAAAAAGAGAAAAATGGTTAGAAGTGGGAGTCCTGTTTTGTTTATACCAGCTCCATTTGTTAACATAATGGAAATACAAAATAAATACAAAAATTTCCGTTAAATAACAAGATAAACATCTTTCTCCCACACACATACACAAACCAAACAAGAACACAAAACAAAGAAGACGCAACAACAACAACAAGAAAAAACCAAAACAAGGACTACGTCAGTCTGCATTTAACAATCTGATTTTCTTATCAACTAGGAGGATTTATTTCCCAGACTTAAAAACCTTCCATTTTATCCTGTCATCACTCTGCCTAGCACCCGACTCACTGGATTCTCCAAATGATCATGTGCTTCTCTAGAGCAAAGGCAACGACCTTTTCATTTTTGTAAGTCCACGTGTGTATTTTGTGTGTTTTATTTCTGTTTAATTTTATTTTCAAATATATTGAATATAAAATGGGAAATTTGTAAGAATTGATGTTTATTATAACTACTAATTTAGCTGCCACAAAATACATAATATGCACACAACCATTAGATTCTCTGTAGAAAAATACACACAGGAATTTAAATAAAAATAATTGTAAAAAATGTATTAACATAAAATGAGAAATAGCAATTATGGTGTTTTAAATACATAAGAAAACCACACAATAGTCCCCCTTATCCATGGGGGATATGTTCTAACACCCTCAATGACTGCCTGAAACCATGGATAGTATAAACCCTGTACACGCTACATTTTTTCTATGCTATGTAACTATATATAAAGTTTAATTTATAGATTAGGCACAATAAGAGACCAAGAACAGTGACTCAAAATAGAACAATTATAACAATATAATGTAATGAAAATTAATGGAATGTGGTCTCTCTCAAAAATTCTTATTGTACTGTACTCACCCTTTTTCTCACAATGAGATGAAGTGAATGAGACAAGTGATGAAGTGTTTAGAACATGTGAATTTTTATTATTTTATTTCATTTAAATTTTGAGACAGGGTCTCACTCTGTCACCCAGGCTGGAGTAAGTACAGTGACACGATCATGGCTCATTGCAGCCTCAACCTCCCTGGGCGCAGGTGATCCTCCCACCTCAGCCTCCCATGAAGCTGGGACAACAGGCATCCACCACCACATCCAATTTTTTTTGTCTTTTTGTACAGATGAGGTTTCACTATGTTGACTAGCTTGTCTCGAATTCCTGGGCTCAAGTGATCCTCCCACCATGGCTTCCCAAAGTCCTAGGATTACAGGCATAAACCACCATGCCCAGTGAATTTTTTCTTTCTGGAATTTTTTATTTAAAACTTTCGGACTATGGTTGGCCCTGGGTAATTAAAACCACAGAGAGTGAAACGTTCAATAGAAGGGCCACTATATTTTATAGAAGAAAATATATTTTTAAGGCTGTAATTCATGCACAGACTTTAATGATCCATTAACCTTCTAAAAATATTTTGTGAACATGTACCTAATCATCTCATATTTTTAGGAGACGTTAAATAGTTTTTGTATGTATATAATACAAGCCTCAAGCTGTCCCAAAAGTTGAGATTTATTGCATAGGCATAATTATATGAAAACTCAATGTGTTTTTGAATATTATTTGAATGTAGAAATAGAGCAAGAAGACTTAATTGTAAATATAATATAACTGACAATATAATGATAACCCAAGGTTTAGAGAGTTTGACATTTCTGTGGTGAAGGAAGCATTAATATGAGGGTTTCTAGAATTCCTCTCTACCTTCTGTGTTCTCTTTCAGATGATTTCTCCTTCACTTTCAAGAACTTCCCCTGCTTGGTACACCTGCTCTGTCAGATCCCCTGGTGGCTGATGGAATGAAAATTAGAAGAAAATGAGAATAGGAGGAATCTAATGGGGTATTTAGATTTCTTGCCAGAAAATTCTTCTTGAGTGTAAAGTAAGGGCATCAGGGCACACAATCTGACACCCTTTTAAAAAATAACATGAATTGAATCACTTTTTTCTTTATTCAGGCATAACATATCTTTATTTTGATATAGTGAGTGTTTTCTTATAATTTTTATTTAAAGAGAACAAATTTAGTTTTACTGATTTCTCACTTGGGGCAGGAACTATTCCATTGTCATTTCTAAAACAGGCAAAAAAGACTAACACATTTTTTCACATTTCAACATTAGTCATGGATCAGTAATAATTAGTGATTAATGCTTCATTTACAGTAAATGGATGGATTATCTGCAACATTTCTATGTAGTTATCTCCTTCATCAAAGTTCATATGCTTTGATAAATAGGACACACTATACACATATTCACAAACAAATCATCAAATATCATATATATTGAGTAAATGTTTGACATATGTGTGAATGTAATTACACACTCTAATTTTTAAAAATACACAAAAGCATCAGTATAAAATTAAAAGAAATAGACATTTGCAATATACAAAATCTATACTGCAACATTAAAGAGCAGTAAGATATGGATAAATGAAAAGAAGAAATAGGACCATTCCAGGCTGCAGACATGCATACAGTCATCCAAAAAAGGAGACTAGTTTATAGAGTCATGTTACCAGAATTTTCACAGTGGTGACATTGTTAAATCCCTTTAGCTATTCTCATTTTCAAAGAATCATGCAAAAGAAAGCTAAGTATATATTGCATTATTCAACTTTTTTGGACAAAAATAATGTACTTTCCTTCTTAAAACATTAGAGTTAATGCTAGGCAAAGACAGATGTTTCTAAATTCACGTCTTCTGTGGTCTAACCTAAACTGGGTTACTATGGCAACTTATGCAGCACCTGATTTAATTGGATAAAACTTTTTTTAGCTTACTGTCTTTATCCACTAAAGATCAACTTAAAATTCTTCTTAATGTTCCAGCTCACAAGTATAATTAACAAGAACGTTACCCATTTATTTCATTTTTTTCAGTTATTAGAAGTAATATACACAGCACATTTTCCTCTATCAGCATCCCTCTTTCCATGTGTATGTATACATTCTATCACGTATTTCTCTCCTTTTAAAATTTGGTGGCTCAGCGTCTTCTTGTTTTCTTCTTTATGCTGATATGCAAAAGAAGTCCTCAAAAAAAAAAAAAAAAAAAAAAAACCTGTTCTTTCCACCATTCTCAGATTTAATTATCTTCTCTCTTTTTGTGTGTGTGTGGTAGAAGGTGGGTAGCGAAAGTGGAATTAGGTATAGGACTTTAAAGATGATATTAAAATAGACATTTCAACTACCACCTGTGGGATGGTGTAGGAGCAGCTAACTGTGCCTCATCTTATCAACCTTGTTACTGAACTCAATGTAGCAAATCAGAGTTAATAAATTAAGAATCCTATAATTTGCTTTTCCAGGCAATCCCTTTATGACTCATCCTATTTTCAAAGTTGTAGTTATGGTTTCCAACAGATTAATGCTGACCATGTCATTGCCATGTGGTTACTCTTTGAAACCCTCTATTTTCACTGACATGTTCAAAACATTTTCTTACATCTTTCCTGTTTGAAAAATTAAGTAGGCAAACATTTAAGTAGTTTAAGGCCATAAAAACTCTTATTTTAGAATATGATAAAATGATAATTAAAAGAATAGAGGAAAAATTCATGATTCTCTTCATTTTATATCTAATATAGAAGTATAAACCACCTATAATGAGGAAAAAAGTCTTGAGCTATTTCCAATATGTTTACCACTGAAGGCATGGTTTAAGTAAACATGGTGGTAAACAACATCTACAAAAGACTTTTTATATGTGTATTAACCAAAGGGAATATATATTTTAAGTGTTGCAGTAAAAATTATCTTTGATAATTAATAGACAGGCTTATATATTTGTTATTTGGTATATTTGATTGTTATAAAATTAATTAAGGTTCAACTTACACTTGCAAATGCCAAACTAAATTAAAAATGTATTCTGGAAAAAAAAGTCTCCCTAATACTGCTCTCTACCACTTTCAACCTTCTAATGAAAACAAAATTAACAGTAATTTCTACATTTTTCCAGAAAGTTTCATTAATTCATCACATTAAAGTTGTAGATTAATTAAGGTCAAAATTGCATATTTACAATATTTAGGCCTTCCACTTCTTAAGATTTTATTTCCTTTCACAGTAATTTTAAAATTATTGCTGTTGCTGCTTTTGTTTTATGATGTTTATAAACAGAATAATTTATTTCTTCATAGTTTAAAAATGATCACTTTGGTTAAAATGAATTTACCACCATTAATTACACATTTAAAATTTTATTACCAGATACCTTATTGAGTGTGCTTTTTTTCCCTGGATTATTTATGTCTTCAGTCATATACTTTAACATAGAATAACTTTGTGTTTTCCTTTCTATTTATGTAGAGTTATTTTATACTTTGAATGATTGCATTGGTTATTATGTTCAAAGTAATAGTCACAATTAATAAAGTAATGTTATTTAATAACAGTAATAAGTATATTTGAATACGAGATGGATCTTTTAAAGACAGCATATAATTGAGTATTGCTTCTTTATCCAGTTTGCCACCCTGTGCCTTTTGATTGGGGCATTTTTCTTTTATACATTCAAGGTTATTATTGATATGTGTGAATTTGATCTTTCATCCTATTGTTAGCTGCTTATTATGCTGCCTTATTTGGTTGCTTTATAGTGACACGGGTATGTGTACTTAAATGTGTTTTTGTTGTGACTGGTAATGGCCTTTCCATCATATCCATCCAAACTAAGCTTCATAAGCGAAGGAGAAATAAAATCCTTTATGGACAAGCAACTGCTGAGAGATTTCATCACCACCAGGCCTGCCCTACAATAGCTCCTGAAGGAAGCACAAACATGGAAAGGAACAACTGATACCAGCCACTGCAAAAACATACCAAAATGTAAAGACCATCAACACTATGAAGAAACTGCATCAACTAATGGGCAAAACAACCAGCTAGGATCAAAATGGCAGGATCAAATTCACACATAACAATATTAACCTTAAACGTAAATGGGCAAAATGCCCCAATCAAAAGACACAGACTGGCAAATTGGATACAAATTTATCCAACTTGTCAAGACCCATCAGTGTGCTGTATTCAGGAAACCCATCTCACGTGCAAAAATACACATAGGCTCAAAATAAAGGGATGGAGGAAGATTTACCAAGCAAATGGAGAGCAAAAAAA
>NW_016107357.1:18860504-18864825 GCF_001604975.1 Cebus imitator | reverse complement strand
GTTACAATCCTAGTCTCTGATAAAATGGACTTTAAACCAACAAAGATGAAAAGAGATAAAGAAGGACATTACATAATGGTAAAGGGATTAATGCAACAAGAAGAGCTAGCTATCCTAAATATATATGCACCCAATGCAGGAGCATCCAGAAATATAAAGCAAGTTCTTAATGACCTACAAAGAGATTTAGACTCACACACAATAATAATGGGTGACTTTAACACTCCACTGTCAATACGAGACCGAAAATTAACAAGGATATCCCGGACTTGAACTCAAATCTGGACCAAGCGGACCTAACAGACATCTACAGAGCTCTCCACCCCAAAACCACAAAATATACATTCTTCTCAGCACCACATCCCACTTAGTCTAAAATGGGCCACATAATTAGAAGTAAAACACTCCTCAACAAATGTAAAAGAATGGAAATCATAAGAAACAGTCTCTCAGACTACAGTGCAATCAAATTAGAACACAGGATTAAGAAACTCACTCAAAACCACACAACTACATGGAAACCAAACAACCTGCTCCTGAATGACTACTGGATAAGTAACGAAATGAAAGCAGAAATAAAGATGTTCTTCGAAACCAATGAGAACAAAGATACAATGTACCAGAATCTCTGGGACACATTTAAAGCAGTGTCTAGAGGGAAATTTATAGCACTAAATGCCCATCAGAGAAGTGAGGAAAGATATAAACTAGAAACCCTAATGTCATGATTAAAAGAACTAGAGGAGCAAGATCAAACAAATTCAAAAGCTAGCAGAAGGCAAGAAATAACTTATATTAAAGCAGAACTGAAGGAGATAGAGGCACAAAAAACCCTTCAAAAGATCAGTGAATCCAGGAGCTGGTTTTTGGAAAAGATCAACAAAATAGATAGACCACTAGCCAAAAAGGAAATTTCAGGCCAATATCCATGATAAACATGGATGCAAAAATCTTCATTAAAATACTGGCAGACCTAATCCAACAACAAATCAAAAAGTTTATCCATTATGATCAAGTTAGCTTCATCTCATGGATGCAAGGCTGGTTCAACATCCACAAATCCATAAACGTAATCCATCACATAAACAGAACCAAAGACAAAAACCACATGATTATCTCAATAGATGCAGAGAAGCCCTTTGACAAAATTCAACAGACCTTTTTGCTAAAAATTCTCAATAAACTAGGTATCAATGGATCGTATCTCAAAATAATAAGAGCTATTTATGACAAACACACAGCCAATATCATATTGAATGGGCAAAAACTGGAAGCACACCGTTTGAAAACTGGCACAAGACAAGGTTGCCCTCTCTCACCACTCCTATTCAACACAGTATTGGAAGTTCTGGCTAGGGCCATCAGGCAAGAGAAAGAAATAAAGTTACTCAAACAGGAAGAGAGGATGTCAAATTGTCCCTGTTTCCAGATGACATGACTGTATATTTAGAAAACCCCATCATCTCAGCCCAAAATCTCCTTAAGACAATAAGCAACTTCAGCAAAGTCTCAATATACAATATCAATGTGCAAAAATCACAAGCCTTGCTATACAGCAATAATAGACAAACAGAGAGCCGAATCATGAGTGAACTCCCATTCACAATTACTACAAAGAGAATAAAATACCTAAGAATACAACTAGCAAGGGATGTGAAGGACCTCTTCAAGGAGAACTACAAACCACTGCTCAAGGAAATAAGAGAGGACACAAACAGATGGGTAAACATTCCATGCTCATGGTTAGGAAGAATCAATATCATGAAAATGGCCATGCTGCCCAATAATTTATAGATTCAATGCTATCCCCATCAAGCTACCAATGACTTTCTTCACAGAATTGGGGAAAAAAAACACCACCTTAAACTTCATATGGAACCAAAAAAGAGCCCACATAGCCAAGCAATCCTGAGCAAAAAGAACAAAGCTGGAAGCATCATGCTACCTGACTTAAAACTATATTACAAGGCTACCGTAATCAAAATAGCATGGTACTGGTACCAAAACAGAGATATAGACCAATGGAACAGAACAGAGACTTCAGAAAGAATGACACACAACTGCAACCATCTGATCTTTGACAAACCTGACAAAAATAAGCAATGGGGAAAGGATTCCCTATTTAATAAATGGTGTTTGGAAAACTGGCTAACCATATGCAGAAAGCTGAAACTGGATCCCTTCTTTACACCTTATACAAAAATTCACTATAGATAGATAAAACATTTAAACATGAGGCCTAACACCATAAAAACTTGAGAAGAAAGCCTAGGCAATATCATCCAGGAGATAGGCATGGACAAAGACTTCATGACTAAAACACCAAAAGCAATGGGAACAAAAGCCAAAATAGACAAGCAGGATCTAATTAAACTTAAGAGCTTCTGCACAGCAAAAGAAACTATCAATAGAGTGAACTGGCAACCAACAGAATGGGAAAATTTTTTTGCAATCTACCCATCTGACAAAGGGCAAATATCCAGAATCTATGGAGAACTTGAACAAATTTACAAGTAAAAAAACAAACAACCCATCAAAAAGTGGGCAAAGGATATGAACAGACACTTTTCAAAAGAAGATAGTTATGCAGCCAACAAACATATGAAAAAAAGCTCATCATCACTGGTCATTAGAGAAATGCAAATCAAAGCCACATTGAGACACCACCTCATGCCAGTTAGAATGGCAATCATTAAAAAATCAGGAGACAACAGATGCTGGAGAGGATGGGGAGAAACAGGAATGCTTTTACACTGTTGGTGGGAGTGTAAATTAGTTCAACCATTGTGGAAGAAAATGTGGCAATTCCTCAAGGATCTAGAAATAGAAATACCATTTGACTCAGCAATCCCATTACTGGGTATGTACCCAAAGGATTATTAATTATTCTATTATAAAGACACATGCACACTTATGTTTACTGCAGCACTTTTCACAACAGCAAAGACTTGGAACCAACCCAAATGCCCATCAATGATACATCCATGAATAAAGACAACGTGGCACATATACACCATGGAATATTACGCATCCATAAAAATGGATGAGTTCATGTCCTTTGCAGGGACATGGATTAAACTGGAAACCATCATTCTCAGCAAACTGATACAAGAACAGAAAACCAAACACCACATGTTCTCACTCATAAGTGGGTGTTGAACAATGAGAACACATGGACACAGGGAGGGTAATCTCACACACTGGGGCCTGGGGGGGTGGGGTCTAGGGGAGGAATAGCAGGGGGAGGGATAGTATTAGGAGAAATACTTAATGTAGATGATGGGGCGATGGATGCAGCAAACCACCACAATGGCACATGTATACGCATGTAACAAACCTGCATGATCTGCACATGTACCCCAGAACTTAAAGTATAATAAATAAGTTTTTTAAAAATCAAAAGAAAATAATAAAATAAATGCTTCCTTCAGGAGCTCTTGTAAGGCCAAGGTCTGGTGGTCATGAATTGCCTTGGCATTTCCTTGTCTGAAAAGAATCTTATTTCTCCTTCACTTATGAAACTTGGTGGTCAGATGTAAAATTCTTGGTTGGAATTTATTTTCTTTAAGAATATTGAACATAGGTCCCAATCACTTCTGGCATGTATGGTTTCTTCTGAAAGGTCCATTGTTAGTCTGATGGGCTTTCTTTTGTAGGCTACCTATCCTTTTTCTCTAGCTGCCTTTAACATTTTTTCTTTCATTTCAACCTTGGAGAATCAGATGATTAGGTGTTTTAGGGATCATCATCTTGTGAAGTATCTTGAGGGGGTTTTCTGCGTTTCCTGAATTTGAATTTTGGCTTCTCTAGCCAGGTTGGGGAAGTCCTCATGAATGATATCATGAAATGCATTTTCCAAGTTGCTTCCTTTCTTCTCCTCCTTTTCAGGGTCATCAGTGATTCAGATATTTTCTCTTTACATAATCTCACATTGCTCAGAGTTTTATTTCATTCCTTTGTATTCTTTTTTCTTTATTCTTGTCTGACTGTCATATTACAGAGAGCCAGTCTTCAAGCTCTGAGTTTCTTTTATCAGCTTGGTCTATTCTGCTCTTAATACTTGCAGTCGCATTTGTCAGCTCTATCAGGTCAATTATGTACTTTTCTATGCCGGCTATTTTGTTTGTCAGCTCCTGTACTGTTTTATTGTGATGCTTACTTTCCTTGGATAAGGTCTCAACTTTCTCCTGAATTTCAATTACATTTTTACTTTTAATGTATTTAGACAGGTTTCTATTTGTTACTGTTGGATTATTTCAATGGTGTTAAGTATGAAATAATTATGTATCCTCATTAATGTAACTCTTTCTTTTCTTTCTTT
>NW_016107357.1:18850729-18860482 GCF_001604975.1 Cebus imitator | reverse complement strand
GAGATGGAGTCTCCCTCTGTCACCCAGGCTGGAGAGCGGTGGTGCGATCTTGGCTCACTGCAACCTCCGCCTCCCAGGTTCAAGCAATTTTCTGCCTCAGTCTCCTGAGCTGCTGGGATTACAGGAACCTGCCACCATGCCCCGCTAATTTTTGTATTTTTAGTAGAGACGGGTTTTTACCATGTTGGCCAGGATGGTCTTGAACTTCTGACCTTGTGATTCACCTGCCTCTGCCTCCTAAAGGGCTGGAATTACAGGTATGAGCCACTGAGCCCAACGTAACTCTTGCTTTAAATAATATTTGAGTTGTAAAAACATTGACAACTCAATTATTATTTAAAACAAAAGTATTTTAATAATGTTAAGAATCTGAAGTTTTTTTGAGTACATTTATGATGACAAAATAAAATAAATAAGAAAACATGATTTGCCTAAAGGATTCAATAATATTTAGTGATACAACTGTCATAATTATTATAGTCATGGTTAATCTTTATAGCTACATTATTTTCATTTTTTGACCTAGAAACATTTAAATTTAATAAAATCGGACATATAAATGAGCTAAAACATTAGACTGTACTGGCATACTTAAAAACAATTGTATAAAAAGATTGTATTTTACCATGAAATATATATTAAAAAGGCACAAATTTTATAATTTATGCTGAAGAAATAATTAAATTTTGAAAAGATGTTCATGGAAACTATTAAAAGTATATTTTATTATCTTAATAATAAATCCAACAGTAATGATCCTAATGTGTATAAAATAGTAAATATATGTATTTAATTAATTTCTCAATATGATATGCATGTATTCTAAAACTCTGGTTATATTCAGGGACTTTCTTTTTGTTGTTGTTTTTTAATACTGAGGCAGCTATCACAGTTGCATTCTATTTTATAATTGACTGCAAAACAAAAGTTTCCAAACTGTTCATTGGAAAGTAGAGAAATAGAGCCCTTTTTTCAAAGTTAATTCATTTTCTTGATTATAAACTTCACTCAAATGAGTCTGTTTTGTTCTGTCTCATTTTTCCACAGAACTCTGTGTACCTTGCTATTTATAGTCCTATTCCCAATTTATTCACCTGCTGTTTGAGCACTTTTAAATTATTCAGATACTAGATTACTTTTAGATATAATGTTGAAGATGGTTTATGGCAATTAACATTCAATTATAAACATCTTACCCTCTCAGGGAGACTTTAAAGGCTTAAATATTCTCTTATCTTATTTTAATTGATCCCGAACCCTTCTAAAAGGCAGGTGTTAAGGTACTGTTATAATTTTCTATGTGTGTCTATGTGCCTCTAAATGTGTATACCTCATCCTACATTTTATACTTCTTGTTTTTTCACTTAATAAAGTATCTCAGAGATTGAGATCTTGCACTGTCACTGCAAATCTCTTTCAGCACAGGAACAAAGGGAAAGACCAAAACAGGAGATCAGTTAAATATATATAATTGCTATAACCATTTAAAATAATCTTTCCACAATAATTTGTATTCTGTAAACAATATATCAGATGAGCATGATAAATGACTATTGACATCTATGTAAAAATCTGAAAGTAAGAGACAAATTGACAGGTGTCCAGAATTTTAAAATTAAGGTTTGTTAGGACTAAAAATTAGTATAGCAATCAATAAGAAATATAATGCATTATTAGAAGAATATTTTGTGGATCTAGCTAAGTGGAGATTACTAAAATCCAGAATGTATTACAGAGCATATTCAATTGTCAGATATTTGACTTTGAATTCATAGTTCTGTATTTAATACATTAAATGCTGAACTTGGCTAAGCGTTTGTTAAATTTCTCATTGGAAAAAAAAATCCAAAATGTAGTCTTTTGACAAAATATTTAATTTACTAGAAACGTGTTCTCATGAATTTATTTAGAATATTAAAAGATAGGCTAATATCAACATGAGGGTATCAAATAAAGAACTTTGTCTTTGACCTTGTTCATTCCAATGACTTAATTAAGAACTGGTTAGACAACAAGGGCAGGAAACAGTAACAAGAGGAGTATCTCTCAGGAACCAAAAAGTACAGTGAGACCAAGAAGAAATGTACCTGAAGACAATTACATCAGACCATGATTCACGTGACTTAATGTCCTTTAATCTTATTAATTTTAGCCTGCTTTAGATACATTATTTCATGGCCCTCTCCTTACTTATGCTAACAGTTTATCTTGTCAATTAAATGTTATTTTAAATAAGAGTTTCCACATTAAAAGAGCTCAGGTTGGCTTGAATTTGTGGAGTAATGTATTATACCATTACATTATTCTTGGGAAATGTTTTTCCCAAATTTTACATACAGTGTTTTATTTCCTTTGAAGTATGGAAATACTCACAGAAATAATAAAAGTGAAAACTTCTCACTGGCAATTAGCAATTGATAATACACCATATGATAGCTCAAAAACAATATCCACTGAAAATTGAAATCATCAAAGACTCAGCAATTGTACATTACCTTTCTAGATTTATATCCTATGCAAACTCTTGAAAAGTGCTACAAGTTAGCACTTTTCAAGAGTTTGAAAAGCACATCAATGGATGTGCTCTGAATAACTAAAAAAAAACCGAGAACTGTTTTCATAACAGAAAAATATAGCCAAACTGGCAGAATATTGTATATTCATATGATCTAAGTTACTAAGCTTCCTGCCCTTGTTGTCTAATCAGTTCTTAATTAAGTCACTGAAATGAACAAGGTCAAAGACAAAGTTCTTTATTTGATACCCTCATGTTGATATTAGCCTATCTTTTAATATTCTAAATAAATTCTACAGCAGGGAAAATGTAATAACTATAATTGTATTTTATAATATAGATAAACCTGAGAAATGTGATAATGCATGAAAGTATCAGAGTACTTTACATAGTTATAGAAGTTTTGTATAAAGTTAAAATAAAGCAAAGGTAAACACTAATTTTTTGCTCCTATAAACGTAAGGGATAACACATGGTAATGAATACTATTGGGGTTTATCAATAAAAGCCCTCCTTTCTCCAGATGCAGGGATTGTTGCCTGTTGTTGACTCAGATTAGTCATTACTCAGGATATTCCCTTAGCTGAAGGAGACTATCTTACCCATGTTTGTGATCCTTCTTTCCAGTGAAGCCTGCACCCAAGGACTGGATAATGTAGAGGTGAAATGGTCTAGTCCTCTTGGGATCCCAACTAACCATTAATGACAAAATTAACTTAAAATCTCTTAATAATCGGGAAAATATACTGGCTCATTTAACTTGTTTGAGATACTGTATGACAGTATTCAAACACATCTCTTCTTTTTTAGGCTATATTATGATTCACAGGGTCTGATTGCAAAGTATATGAACTTTGACAAAATGGAGAACATGGAAATCAAAACTTAGTGACTGAAGTGACAGTGTATTCACACAGTTCTAAACTTCTCTATCATTGAGAAGTAAATTAGAGAGGAACCAACACTTTCTTAAAATGCTTTCCTATTTAGACATCTGGAGGATCTATTCTGTAAGCTGAGAATGGAAGTAAGAGATATCTTAATGGATTTTGCCCCCTATTTTAAATGAGGATGACAGGTTTTGGATGTGGCAGATGCAAATTACAGCTCTTAATTATGAGTCAAAGCATATGTGTTCTCTGTCATGGAGTATGGGGTTGTCCATTAATCATGATGGTGTAACCCTCAGAAATTTTTGGCGGCTAATGATTAGTCATTATTTTCTGAGCACTTACAGTTTGGGCAGTGTACTAAAGTTTTACTTAATCCATATAAATAAAAATGATTTCAACCTCTTCAGTGAAGACTGCACTTGAGAACCATACATTTTCATTCCATTTCCCTATCAGAGCCAGTTTACAGACATAGAGTGCATTAATGAAACAAAGGTTTCATCCATACGAGGCAGAAATGTGCAACATCCTAGAAGTAAATAAACAATATTCCCTCTAGCCTTCTTTTTAAAGACCTGTAAAAACATATCAATGTAACTCAGAATTTTGGAGATTTACTGGGTACTGACATGGAGGTGCTGTAAATCCCTGAAGATAGAAAATGTCAGTGTAGTACACTAATCAGAAATGGCAAAAGACATTTTGTTCTAGGATTTTTGTACAGTGGGAATAGTGGATTGAAAGACTCAAGCTTCATTTATTTCCACATTTATAGTTTAGAAGTTTGAAAAGAAATACTAAAAAAGGTCTACTGCCATACCACCCTGAAGGAGCCGATCTCGTCTGATCTCAGAAATACTAAAAAAGACAAAGACAAAGAAAAAAAGGACAATCTTTCCAGTAGCTTCCTGACTGGTGGACTACGGGCTTTCATCACAGGAAAAAACAAGTTGAAAGACCCTGTTCTATCACTCTCTATTACTCCTTTTCATCAGCATGATAGGAGTTCCAATCACATTCCACTTAGCTCTTTGATTCATTCACTTAGTTTGTGCAGTAACGTGGATTCTGGAGAAAGATAGTAGGTTATAAACTTATTCAGGTGGTAACTCCAATTGCACTTTCTGCTTCAAATGAAATCTCTTTAGTGAAGTAAATAAATACAGCCCTCAACAGCAACTGTACAGATATTGATTTGATTTTCTTTCTTTTTGCTATAGTTATTAGCCAAGATCATCATACGCTACTTGGTTTTTACCTGTTAGGGACAGCAGTACTCCTTCCTCTTCCTCCCTCAAGGCTGTGCCAAAGCTTCAGTTCCTTGTCATGATCTACTCTGTAGGAATGTTCACTACTTTGATATCCTACAGAACCTTATGTTAGTCCACCACTTTGATGACATTATGCCCGCACAATCTGGTGAGAATTAGCAAGTACACAAAATGCCTTGCAAGGCAACTTCCTTACCAGCTCATGGAAGATTAAGAAGACAGAAGGATCTACTTCATCAGTTACGTTTAGGGCATTTATTGATTTGAAACATAGATCACTTCCAAATAGCTTAATGGTTTACTGTACTTTGCCCCTCATATTCCAGAGAAATAATGTTTGATGGATCTTTTCAGATTCTGGATGTAAAAAATACCATGTCTGATTATGACATGCGACCAGCATCCTAAGTTGTCAATCAAGACAAATCTGAATTATCAAGCCATACATATGTGGATATAAAGTAATAATCCACCCTTAGGTTTAGTATGAGAAAGTGGTTGGAATGAAATGGAGTCTACTTGTGTTAAAAACCAGAAGAAAAAACTCTGAAAAATAGTTCTGAGAAAGGCCATGAAGGAAAGGATCTCATACATAAATTTCTTATAACAAAAGCTGTCATAAAGGACTCTGCCAAAACCACAGCCTTGCACAAAGATCACTGCAAGCTTTCACAAAAAATACTTCTCTGAGGACCTCTGCCTACGAACTGCCTGGGCAGCCACTGACAGGCACCAGCCCCATTATTAATCCTTATAGTTACAGACAATTATCTCAAAGCCATTATGTAGTTCTTCTCATTTTTCTTTTAAAAATCTTTGTCTTCCTTTACATCCCTGAATACAAACACAGTTTACTACAGCATGCATATTCCTGTTGCAATGCTCTATTGCTGAATAAATATCTTTTTCTTTTAGAAAGACTCTTTCTGTTTGTTATTTAGGTTGACAAACAAAATAAATGAGATAAAGTTCAAACAGAGCTAAAAGTGCAATTAAATTGCATGCTCATCTCCTCTTAGAGATTCGTTTAAAGCCTCATGATGAGTCCCTTCTGGCCTGCCAAATAAGGAAAAAAATACATCGGACTCTGATTTATAGTGGGGTCTATAGTGTACATCACTAGATTTTGGACTTCTACAACATAACAACATTTCTCAGGATGCCCAGAAGTTATAGTGGAACAAAGAAATCCATTGTTTGTAGGATTTTAGGCAGTGAAACTGGTTTTTTACCTTGGCTGTAAAGGGAGATGGTCTGACTTGTAAAAACAAAACAAAACAAAAACCAGTCAGATTGGAGCATGGCCCAGACTAATGGCTTATTTTAACTTGACTCTTTAAAAGCCATAACTCCAAATACAGTCACATTCTGAGGCATTGGGAGTTAGGGCTTCAACATAGAAATTTTGGGGAATGCAATTCAGCTCATCACAAAATGGAAACACTTAAGAGTGGAAACAAGAATGAGAGTAGCTCCTAGACTGTTTGACTGAAATGAATGAAAATAAAGAGTACCAGAGAAAAGAACTTTTAAAGGAACCAAAAAACTAGAAAAGTTGCTGTGAAACTTTGGTGAACATATGTAAAGTGGAAGGTCATTTAATATGCAGTTAAATCACCTAGTCCTAGAGACTCTGCATTTCAACAAGGATAACTGGTGGTCCTGAGGAAAGTTTATTATGGACAAGATATTGGGAAGCCCTAGCTTATGGTGTTAGATGAATCCAAAGAACACTGAAGTCACTTAGGATGACAGCAGACCTAGGACGAATAAGAAAACTGAGATCTAGAACCAGATGTTACGTATTTACTCTTTTGCTTAGAGTGCCTGGAAAAATTTCTAATGCCTTGAATATTGCCTGAACAATGAGAGGGAAAATCACAGGCTTTAGAATTTTGAATATTGTATACTAGGTAGAGCACACTTGCCTTATCATGTTCAGATATTGGTTTAATGTTTTACTAGTGGATGAGATTGTTTTGAAGTGGCTGAAATATTGAAAAAACAATAAGCCATGGTATATAAATGATAATGAAATTAAGTAATTCTCTTAGCCCAGAAGGGAGACAAGTTCAGGTATGGTAATTGTTTCAACATTCACAGAACTATAAAGTAAAAGGGAATTTCTTTTTTTTTATCTTCTATAATCCCAGAGGACAGAACTAACATTAATGAATAGGAACCTTAGGGACATAATTTTTGGCTCTATTAATACAATAAAATTTTATAGTAAATAGAGGTTTCTGAATATGTAATGAACCACCCAATTTAAGTCCCCTTTTGAGAATTTTATTACCTTTTTAATTTAAAAAAAAACACTGGTCTTGAAAAATCCATAATACATTAAAATCTTACATTGTTTCTTGCACCCCTTACAAATGCTGTGAACCATTTACTCAGTTACCTGAAACTTAAAAATTAGTAAAATACGATTAAACATTACAAGTTTTAGAAGCAAGTAAAATGAGCTTTACATAAAAAATTTTTAAATATTTGCAAACAGTAAACATGGAATTCACAAGGAAATTAACTAAGACTTCTTATGGCAGATGCATTCGGTAAAGGTGGCGGGATAGCTGCAGTAAACCCTCAAATTCTTTTCACTGTTGGAGTTTTCTCTGCTATCTTCTCAAGTCATCCCTGCTAACAATCAGACTGACAGAATGAGTATTTGAGCTCTAAATGCTAATCTATCTCTCTCTCTTTCCAAGGCCTCACTTATCTCAGCACAGTCAACAGCAAAATCTCCCCTTGGTCTCTGCCCAGACAGCCAGCATCAGCTTCTCCAGGTTTTAATCAGACGTTGGCAGTTGGCCCTTAGTGATTTGGCATCAGGAGAACTTTCTATGCAATGCAAGAGAGTTAATCTAACCTGGAGCATAGTTTATCATAATGTTTTGTTGTTGGCATATCCCTGCCTGGGAAGAGTTGTTACTGATAACTCTATTCATAGTCATAGATTACTAGAAACTTAAAATGGCTTCAAAGTAACAATGGCCACCTTCTGCCACACCTAATCAAGTGTAAAGAATTAGAAAAAGATTGCACAATCTTCCTTCACATGTTTTCATGGATATACCTGCAAAACAATACAGACTTTCCTTATGTCATAGATTATTTTTTCCTTTTATTTTTAGTTAAATGTAATAATTGTGCACATTTATGGGAATACAGTGATACTACAATACATTTGTATGATATATAATGACCAAATCAGGGTAATTAGTATATCGATCAGCTCAAACATTGATTTTTCTTTTTGTATTTGGAACATTGGAAATTTTCTCTTAATTTTTGAACATATACAATGAATTTTTATTGACTATATTCATCTACAGTGCTGTAGAACACTAGACCTCATTTCTCCTATCTAGCTGTAATTTTATATCCATTAACCAACCTCTACCGTGTCCCATCCTGTTGGGGACAGCAGATCCTTTAAATACATAATAACTTGGTTTTTAGTTTCTTAAATACATAATACCTGGTTTTTCAGTTCCTTTAAATATGTAATACCTAGTTCTAGATCTCTGTTTTCCTATTTGGCCTAGGTCTGCTATTATCCTAAGTAACTTCAGTGTTCTTTGGACTCATCTAACACCATAACTCTTTCCAACCTCTAATAACCATAATTATATTCTCTACTTCTATAAGCTGAAATTGTTTTAGCTCCCAAATATGAGTGAAATCATATAGTATTTGTCTCTCCATGTCTGGCTTACTTCACTTATCATAGTGTTCTCCAAGTTCATCCATACTGTCAAAATGACAGGATTTCATTCCTTTTTTTAATAGCTGTATAGTATTCTATTAGGTTGGTACAAAAGTAATTGTGGTTTTCACCATTGATTTCTTAAGCAACAGAAAGGTTAATCTATAATGAAGATCAATTGTGAATAGGAAAAATGTCTCCCCTGGCATCTTTCAGTCATTTAAAATATTTTATAAAACAATGCAGATAAGAAGGAAGGCCAATCTATAATCAGAGAAATAAAGGTTACAATTGCTTAGGTTAGAGCTCCCTATCACTGACTCGGGGCCTATATTCACATTCCTTTGAGGCTCAAAATAACTTAAAGTTTAAACTTAAATTCTGAATCACTTAACTTCCTATAAGTTAAATAACAGTATTCAGAGACTATACATGACAAAGAATACAGACTTACAAAAATAGTTTAGAAACAGGCACAAAGCAAAACAAGAAATAAGACAGAGGGTGGGGATAATAAATAATTTATTATCAGCTTTCTAGTATTATCTATTTTTCCACAAAAATGAGGAAGTATATGAAGAAATAAAAAGTACAGAAATATAGCTCATTAAAAAACAGAGACTGTCCCTAGAAAAACAGATGTTGGACTTAGCAGTCAAACATTTTAAGTAAATATACACTGAATGACTAAAGGAATTCATGGGCGAAGAGTTAAAGAAAATTAAGAAAATGATGCATGAACAAATATAAAATTTCATTAAAGAGATACGAAATATGAAAAGAAACTAAATAAAAAGTCTGAAGTTGAAAGTACAAGAACTAAAATGAAAAACTCGTAGAAGTTTTCCAAAGTAGATTGGCATACATTGAAGAAAGAATCCATGAATTTGAACATAGGTCAGTTGAAATTATATAGTCGGAGGCATAAAAAGAATGAAGAAAAATGAATAGGGTCTAGGAAACCTCTGGAGCACCATACACGTAAAGCAGAACAACATACACATGAAAGAATCTCAGAAGGAGAGGGGAGAAAGGACAAAAAGGAAGTGCAAAGTAAGACATTCCAGATAAACAAAAGCTGAGGAAGTCTGCAATGGCAGACTTTCCCAACAAAAGATAATAAAGGGGGTCCTTTAGGAAGACATGAAAACAAATGGAAGCTGTGTCTTACAATAATTAAGCAGCTAGTGGTCATTTACCTTGGTTAGACAAAATTTAACGATGAAAGATTATACTGTCTTTAATTTACTTTCAGTTGATTTATCAGAAAACCGTCATACAGATGAAGACAAAAAGAAATCAGTGGATGAAATGTTAACATTTGCACATTTAAATGAGGGAGATATATATATATATATATAT
>NW_016107357.1:18840736-18850389 GCF_001604975.1 Cebus imitator | reverse complement strand
TAGAGACGGGGTTTCACCATGTTGACCAGGATGGTCTCGATCTCTTGACCTCGTGATCCACCCGCCTCGGCCTCCCACAGTGCTGGGATTACAGGCTTGAGCCACCGCGCCCGGCTGCAGGTGTCATTTTTAAATCAAAATTAAAAGTTGGAAAATAAATAAGATACCATGTTAACATTCCACACATGATCACAATTTTTTATTTTTTTAAAAACCAAGTGACCTAAGCTTTGTCTATCATATATTTTTACTCCAAAATTTGAATTTATACAATGAGCCTATATACCTCATATACATATAGGCCATTGATGTAAATTTGAATTTATATCAATGGCCTATACATATATGCAGTAGCCACTTCTTGATATCTTGCATGGTGTCTTCAACTACTTCAAGTTCCCATGAGTGGAAGTGACAGAAATTATGGAGCAGCTCACATTAGGTGTGTGAATAGTGACCGCTGTAGTATCCCTGGCCAAAAGGCATGCAAGTGGTGTTTTCACAGGACAAAGTCTCCAGAGTAGAACAGAGTTTAATTTTTTTTTTTTTTGGCTACATGTATATGAACTGTGACTCTCCATTTTCCTGGCTATTTGGAGCAGTCAATAAGGAATGATGAACCTGACTGATAAGAACCTTACAGTATCTGCCTTTGATTAGTAATTATAAAAGGACAGCCAGATGGTTCAGTAAAGATGCCTCTGCTTACAAAAACTAAAAAGCAGGTGAAAAAATAAAAATCACATCATTCCTCCACATCTCCTACTATTATTAAAGCAGAAGCTTCTTTAAAAAAAATCAACAGTCTGAATAACTATTTTCCACTCTTTACGTATCAGCACTCTTCATCATATTAAATCTTCACTTTATTCCTGATTAACAAAAAACTGAGATAGGGGTTTAGCTTGGAGATTCCACATTCTTTAAGTTTGATTAATATTTTTATATTATTAAGTATTTTATATTACAGAAGACATTGTTTTTAAATTTTATATTGGGTAGTAGAGAGGAAAACATCAAAATATATATTTTACTCATCAATTGCCTATATGTATATGATTAAACAATCATTCAAAATATTCACTTATTTCATTTATAATAAGGAAATGTAGGAAGAAAGAAGTAATGATTATCCAGTTCAGACAAAATGTTAAGATATTCAAGAACCTTGTATTATATATTCTTCTGAATTATCAATTACTTATGCATCAACAGAGCCATGTAAAATCAGCATGTCGTTTGGAAAATTAGAAGGGGAAAGCAAATGCATTTTTCCCCAAGCAGCATGATTAAGGAGATGATTTTCAGTGATTGAAGAAACAGCAATTTTTTTTTTAACCTTGACATATTACCCTCGCCATTTTCTGGAAGCTGCCATTTGTAATGATCTTATAAATTTAGTTTGTTTCACAAATTACTTGTTCTTCAGCATCACTAATTCTGACAAAGAAGAAATTATTTACAACTAAGGAAAAGCGAATGTTTGATATTTTTAAGAAATGGATACATTTCTTACATTATGTGAGAAATTATTTTCTCAGGACCATATGTTTACTATTTTCTTTAAGTATTTTATCGCAATTTAAAATCGTGTTTACCATGGACATCATATAATTAAGTAGTTGAAATTCCATCTGTCACGAAATTATACTTTAAAATAACAAAATTTATGTATTTATATTATATGAGAAAGACAGCATAGCTTTAAAAAAGATAGAGTACTACTTTCTATAATGACAAAGGGCCTCATTTCAGAAACCATTATAAACTTGGAGGAAAAACATAAAAATCATCCTTTTGAAGATAGTTAAGTGACTGAAAGCAGGCAAGAACTGGAAGGAATGTACCCCTAAAAGAGAGGAAATATGCTAGGTAAGACAAGTGTTTAATTAGTAGTTTCCTTGAGACATTTGCAAATCTGGTCCATAGAGAGATGGAACTGACATAAAAATCAGTCATCTCACACCTGAAATTGGTCACTAAGAGAAACACTTCTGGAAAGAAGGAAGTCACTGTTTGGTGTAAACTAAAAATGAAGTCCTAAGCTCCCTAGTAGCTGAAAAGGGACCCCCTCTTGGCCAACAAAAACCTTGAAAACTAAAATTTCAGCCATGATGGTAAGGGACGTTGGACATGCCCCATGATACCCTCTCCTGTTTGGAGGTTAGGCACAATTGACCAGTGCACATGTAAAACAGAGATCATAACACTAACAAAGTACACTCCTTATGGCAACAAAATACCAAGTTACAATTAAGACCTAATGCCATGCAAGGCAAAGGTTAAGTCAAACCTGCTGGCCATCAATCTTGCTACATAGCACTCCTTTCTTAAAACGTTCCTTTCTGGTGACTCCAAGTTTTAGACAGAGTCTTACTACTTTAACCAATTGCAAATTAAAGAATCTGAATCTGCCTAAAACTTGTAAACCGCTGCTTCAAGATACCCTGTCTTTTTGGGCCAAAACAATATATACTTTCCAAGTATTGACTTATGTCTTTGCTTGTAACTCCTGCATCTGTGAAATGTGTAAAACCAAACTATAAAGACTTAGGAGACCACTTACTTAAGTCTTCTTGGGATTGTGTTTTCCCCAGGTTGCAGCCACTCATAATGGCTCAGAATAAAGCTCTGAACTATTTTACAGAGTTTGGATTTTCTCTGAACAGTGGTATAGCAAAATCTGATTTTAAAAAATCCATTACATTTGTAGATGACTTCAAAATGCACATGAAGCTGGATATGGTGGCTTTTGCCTATAATTCTGGCACTTTAGGAGGCTGAGGTGGGCGGATCACTTGAGCACATGAACTTGAGACCAGCCTGGGCAACATAGCAAGACTCCATCTCTACAAAAATAAAAGTAAAATAGCCAGACCTGTAGCTTACACCTATAATCCCAGCTACTTGGGAGGCTGAGGCAGGAGTGCCATTTGAGCCCAGGAGTTCAAGGCTGCAATGAGCCAAGATGGTGCCACTGCACCAACTCCAGCCTGGGCAACAGAGCAAGACCCTGTCTCTTAAAAAAAAAAAAAGTACACACGAACAAGCAAATATCCAAAAGAACCCAAGAGAAATTAGCACTTGGAGAAAGTCTAGAATACTCTCCGTTTACCTCTCCTGTGTTTTCTAGTTTGTCTACTGAGATCTTTGCCCTTCTGGGATATCATCTTTGATATAGGAATCTCAGATCTGAGCCCTCAAAGCTTTAGTCACCATCCTTTGTTTTGTGTCCCAGACTAGTATTTAAATCAAGGTTTCTAAGATATCACAGGTAACTTCAGAGTATTCCTGGGTTCTATGCTTATTTAGAACTTTGTTTCTCCCTTCCCTCCTTTGCCCTCCCCTCTCTTCCCTCCTCTCCCCTCCCCTCCACTTCCCTTCTCTTACTTACTTACTTTCTTTCTTTCCTTCTTCTGGCTTCTAAGAATTGCTTCTATTTTTTTCCTCAGTTAAATTATCCATTTAAATAGTTAAAAATATTTTTATCTAGAATTCTAGGTAATCAGTACTAGAAGGGCTTCTTTGAGTAACAGCTATATTTCTCAAAAGAGAAGTTCATTTCACAGATAAAACAGTAACGAGAAGTATATCTTCCTGACTGGAGATCAAATCAATTCTGTCATGTGATTGAGTCAAAGGTTTTATGATTTAATCACTAGGTGTTTTTTCCTTAGTGAAATACCCATCAAAGGAATTTCACTGTAAAGAAAGTTGGCTGATGATGTTATTTATCTTACAGCTCAAATTTTAACTTTTCACAACATGTAAAGAAGCCTCAAGCAATCAACCATCTTTATCACTCAATTTTTATTGCTATGATGTTGTCAGGTGCAATTGAACAGTGAATTTGCAAAATCATGAAAAAGTATGATAAACTTTATGTTAGAGTAAGTCACAGCAGTTTCTTCCCATTTCCTCACAAAAAGCTCCACAAATACTTATACGTATAAATCACTGATTTTAAAAAACTTTATCATGTTTACAACAACACTGATAACTTTCACCATGTGGAATGCTGAAGTCAATAGCTGAAGGTAAGCTGTTGACACAGCTAGTACATTTAGTTGTAAGTGCTGTTAAAATATATTCATACTTTTCCTCACAGTATTAGTCCAATTTGCAGACATATCTCTATATTATCTTTAAATTTACATATAGTTGAAATCACTTAAAATGTATTTATCATTGATTTTACATTCAAGCAGGCTATATAAGATATATCTTCATTAAAGATCTATAAAAATGGTTTGATCACTAACATAAACTGAAATCTATTATTTTCTTTAACAACCAGTGTTTTAGAAATGTCTTTGGAATACATTAAAAAGCATTTCAATATCAGCATTGAATAAAATATGTATTTAAAATGTTTCAATCCCTTTTTTGATTAATATTCCATTTCACATATCTATAACCTGAGGTTTCCCCAGTTCTTCTTTTATTGTGGTAACATTATCTAACAAGATGTTTTTATAACTTATCTTGCAGAAAATAACATAAATTTTCTTATTTTATGCTTATCGTATTATTAATGTCTCCTTTCTAGCCAGAAAAAATTGGATGCAAAACCAAATTATCATGTTTTACAAAAAGAATTTGATATTGAGTAACATATTTGAATGATTAAAAAATAACAAAAATAGAATTGAGGGGTGTAAAATTAAAAACAAAAATAGTATCACAATATAATTCTCAATCATGACCCCTTAAAAGTACCACTTTTAAAAACTATTATTTTAAACTTATTCATGAAATTTATGTAGTGTACATCTATGCTCATCTTGTAATTATAGATATTTATTTATTTATTAGCAACCAGTCATTTAACTCATGAAAACTATTCCCATTTCTTTATTCACTGTTCTCGTTTTATATGTTTTGATATTGTTTAATCTGTGTGAGATATTTTATAATTATTTCTCTTTTTCTGTAAGCATTAGAAATTATATTTTAATGATCTATTATGCATTTTCCTTCCTCTGCAATCTCCTCTTCACTTCTCAGCTGCTGCTTGTAATACTGTTTAGCAACACTGCAATATTGTATAATGTTTATGTTATGATCAGTAACTGCTATTCAATTTTCTCTGTCTTTTTTCTATAGGTTCATTCTAAAGGGAAAACTAATGAATGCCATTTACGCTATTATAAATTTGTAAATATTTACTTATCCTAAAAGATGAAATTAAAAGAGGAAGCAGCTAAAATACCCTTAATTTGTTTTTCTAAATAAATGAGTTAGAGAAAACTTTTTTAACTTGCATTGGTCAACTCAAAATTGTACCATAGTATGTTTGATGTATAATTGAAGCATTATTTAAAGTAAAATTTTATTTTTCTGGATTTTTCACTTGTCATTCTAATTTCTTTTTGTCTTAAGCTACGACACCATTTAATTACTAATAGTACTTAGTATTTTGATCATAATTATTGTTACATAAACCTATGTTTTTTCTAGGGGTCCCTGACCTTTCCTCATTTCAATCGATTGTATGCATGCTAACCTTGCTACTCAATTGTAAACTTGATGCTTATTTTTCTTCCTGTCTAGAATGAAATTGTTGGGCTCTCATATCTAATATTACTATTATTTTGGATTTCTTTATTGTTATGAGGAAATACATCCCTGAGAATATTTTTAATGTTTGGAAAACAGGTTAAACTTTGAATAATATAGTAGTATATATTTTGCCTATTTTGCTTGGGTCTGAAATTATGTGTTCAAAATAATATGCCCTTAGAAATCTGAGATATTGATCCTTTTGCAGTCAGTATTGTTAATGTAATGTTTGATTCCAATACGATTCCAATTTCTTGTAGCTATTCTGTTCTTGGCTTCTTGAAACTTTTAGTATCTCTGGTCTTCATTAACTCTCACTTGTGTTTCAATTTGGTAATCTTTTATGTGCCTTCAACACATTCACCATTTTGTCTTGTAGTAACTAAGTGAAATTTCAACCTTGATATCATATGCGATAAAATGACAATTTTGTAACTAAGTCTCTAATATTAGAATAAATATGCTTGCTTAGTCTTCCTTTTCACAAGAACGCAAAAAATGCCAAATAGTCTTGAAAAATGACATAAAGGTGACAAATTTAGGTTGTTTTTAGCAAAATTGGAACTGGAATTTATTTTTATATCAATAAATACACAATGTAAACATTTGAATATGTTTTCTACCAAATTTCTTGGTAGATTTTGATAATGCATTCACATTCCTTGTCAAAGTCTTTGAGGATTACATCAGGAGCAGTTCCACGTCTTTCATAATCTTAATTAGTTCTTATCTTTATATTCTCAAATGTCTTGTGTACTTATACTGGCTTCATGAAAGCTTATGCTTCAAACTTATACTTCTAAGATATCTACAAAATAAAGAACACTAAAAACCAAAAACATTTGTCAATCAAAATGGAGAAAATGGCTTATGATTACTTTATTTATACATATGTGTGGCAAAGTGTTTGGAGAGTACAAAAATTCAAAATGTTTCTCTAAATATTTGAGTGAAATTAATTTTTCAATGAAAATCTCCATATTTCATATTTCTTTTCTAGTTTCCTGTATATAAATGTAATTCCAGGTACCCTTATTTTGACAAACAGAGAGGCACATGAGTCAGAGGGCCCATGAAACAAAAGCAATCCAATTGTCATGAGTAGCTTTTATGATGCTCGGATTCAAGAGATATTTCTATGGTGATTCATCATTGGAAAAACAGTTATGTAGCATAAATGCAACAAATGTGCTGAGAGGTTTCTCACTCTCTCTCTTATTGTATGCTTATGGCATACTGCCAAAAGGCAATTCTGTAAATGCTGTTGTATTAGAAGGTGGTAAAATTATGTGGTCTAGGCTGGTGGTACACTCGTACTATGGATTAATTTATGGGTAGCTATTAAGAGCGTTCTGAGAATGAGTGCACTGCTTATCGTTCAGAAACTCTTCCATAAATATTGTGCCTCTCAGCTGAGCATTTCATAAATATTGACCTGGAGTAGATTTGAGGTTATATACCCTGACAACTAATTGAATTGCAACCATTCTATATTGATGATTCAGCACAGAATAACATTTACAATGGTCAGCTGACCTGGAAAAAAAAGAATAAAAATGACTTGTGAAAGCTGAGGTAGCAGAAAGGAAAGCTACCACAATAGAAAACAATTCTAAAACAGCACCAAGGCTTCCCTACCAGCAACCAAAGGACAGGTCTACACTTCTCTGTTTAAAAAAAAAAAATTACAGATGAAAGAAATTTGTTATCAAGATTGTAATAATCATACCAAGATTTCAAGGAGCACAAAACGTTTGCTCCTAGACGAAATATGTTAGGTGCTTTTTATGCTGACATACTGTTTGGGAGCAGGGATAAAACAGAAGCACTTAAAATAAAAAAATTCACAAAAAAAGTCTAAAATTTCTAGCTTTCTAAATATGACAACGCCAGATTTGTGATTCTGAATGACAGCATTTAGTTGGAGCTACATATATGATGCCTCATTTCTAATTTCGTTGGTCCACGTTTCATCATCGGCCCTTGTCGGTATTCCTACCAAAATTATGTCTAATATGTACAAGCTGGGAAAATTTTTCAAATGTTTTAATTGATATATTACATACATACGGCAAATTGTATGTATCATAAATCTAGAGTTTCATGAACTTTTACAAGGTAAATAAAGCCATGTAACCCTATACATAATCAATACCCCAGAAGTAAACAATATTCTGAGCCCTGATATTATATTGAATACTATACACATTTTATGTACATATATTATATACGTATATACTATATATATATAGTACGTTTTATATACTATTATATATATATAAATAAAATAGAATAGTTTTGCCTGTTTAAACTTCACGTACTTTATATAAAGCACATCCTCAATATTATGATGAAATAGCAGTCTCATTAGCTTTCTTCTTCATTGATGTTTAGGATTCCATTTTATAAATCTATCAAATGTATTTTTCCATTTTACTGTTGATATCCATTTTAAACAATTCCAAATCTTTGTTGTAAATAATGAAGCCACTACAAAATTCATGTACGTGGCCTTTGATGACTTATGGCCTCATGTCTGTTGGCTAGATTCCAGTAAGTCAAGTTGTTGAGTCATAGAGTATGCTTTTGTTCTGTTTAGGAAACAGTGCGATATTTTTCTGCCCAAATTTGTACTTTAGAAGTGTTTGAGAGTCCTAGACGCTCATTATTTAGTGTCAATTTATTTTGTATTTATTTTTAGTCTATTTCATTAGGTATGAATGGGTATCTCATTTTGGTTTTCTGAAAATTATTCATGACAAATGATGCAGAGCATTTTTTTATAGGATTATTGGGTGTTTTCTCATAATCTTTAGTCAACTTCCTGTTCAAGACTATTTCCCATTTCTATCATTTTTTTATTCTGTTTTGTTTTGGGATGGAGGCTCACTCTATTGCCCAGGCTGGAGTACATTTTCCTCTTTATTCTGTTAATTAAATAACTTGTGGCAGTCCTACAATCAGTCACACTTGTCACATTTTCACATTTCAGATTTTCCAGATTCACATATTGCTGGATTCCATGTACTAATTCTTTTTAAGTTTTACACATATGTTTATGGGAGAGATTACCTTGACAGTTATTCCTTCAAAGCCTTGTCAGGTATCAGTATCAACAGGGATCAGTATCACAATCCTGTGGGCATCAGGAAAGCAATCATAAAGTGTATTCCATTTTATAATTCCCCAGAGAAACCCTTGTAAGACTAGTGTTAAATCTTTTCTAAATTTTCAGAAGTCATTGAAGCATATAGCCAGAGATCATTTATTTATTTATTTCATGAGGAGTCTAACATAAATTTAATTTCTTGACTAGATATAGAACCTCCAGATTTCCTGTCAGTTTTATGATTTTATTTCCAAGGAGTATGCTTATCACCCCTATGATTTCAAGTCTAATTGAATAAAATTGCTTATATTATCTTCTTTTCTTAATAACTATGGGAACGGTAGTGATGCCCCTTTTCCTTTTCTGATACTGATTTAGTATTTCGTTTCTCTTGTTCTCTTGCTCTCTTTTCATTATTGAATTTTTTAGATTATCAATTTTATTCATTTTATAAGAGAAGAAAATTTTGTCTATTATGATTGTTTTTCTGTTTTATATCTGCTATTACATTGATCTTCGCTATTCATTCTTTAGTTCTTTCATCTTATTCTGGCTGTAACCTAATCACTTACTATGGCTTCTGGAGGTGTATGCTTAAATCAGTGACTTTTAGGCATCTGTGTATCTAGTTATCTGCGTATCTGTCTGCATTCGAGGGTATAATTTTCCCCTAAGCACTGTTTTAGCTGCATTTTGCATATTTTTTTTATTACGTTGAGTTAGATATTTTTTAAAACTTATAAAATTTTAAAATATAAAAATAAGTTATTTAGAAGTGTTTCCTGTAGTGAACACTTGGACATTTTCTAATTTTTTTTGTGTGTTATTGAATTCAAAAATTCATCTGTGGTGAGCAAATATATTCTGTATGAGTCCACTTATTTGAAATTGGTTGAGATTTGCTTTTTGGCTCTTATAGAATATGTTTTCACATTCTCTTCATGCATATGTTTTGAAATTGTTTTCTTGTTTAGTTGCAGTT
>NW_016107357.1:18804737-18840675 GCF_001604975.1 Cebus imitator | reverse complement strand
CCCAGGCTGGAGTGCAGTGGCACGATCTCAGCTCACTGCAACCTCTGCCTCCTGGGTTCAAGCAACTCTCCTGCCTCAGCCTCCCAAGCACCTGGGGTTACAGGTGCGTGCCACCACGCCCAACTAATTTTTTGTATTTTTAGTAGAAACGGGGTTTCACTATGTTGGCCAGACTGGTCTGGAACTCCTGACCTTGTGATCCGCCCATCTCGGCCTCCCAAAGTGCTGGGATCACAGGTGTGTGCCACCACACCCCGCCTGGGCTGAAATTTTAATATTACAATTCAAATATACAAAGTATTTTTTATTTTTTGGTTTGCTTGTTCTCTCAGTTACTGAAAATTTATATTAAAATCTACTATTTTTATTTGTGAATGTAATGACTTTTCTTTTTTCATTTTGTTAGCTTTCACTTCCCTTTCCTAGGCTGACTGATTGCTTTCATTTAATCACACACTGACCCAACCAGAATTAAGGTTGCATGTTTGCTAAGCCTTAGTCGAACTCTAATTAATTCCCAGTCCTAGAACTTAGCTAACAGGAAATGTGGTCCAACTGGGAGACTGGTGCAGTCAGTAGGGTGTTACCAACTGCAGGGACCTGGACCCTAAGCCTTCTGTGCTGTTATTCAGATACTTTTGTTTTGTCCCTTCGATTCATGTCCTAAATAATTTGTGAATTTGACAAATATTTTGAGGGTCAACCTGGCAGTCCAGGACTTTAATTCATGGCTCTTCATAGTAGAATTCTAGTCTCTTAATATGTCATTGTTACTATTATTGTTGCTTTCTTTCTAGTTTTATAGAACTACCAAAAGCCCTGCTTTTTTTTTTTTCACCTTGTGTCTCATATGTTTGTCCAAATCATGGGAATCCCAGCCCCTTACCTTGTGTTCTGGTTTAAAAAAAAGTGGCTGCAGAATGCTGGCTAGCCTCTCTCCACAGAAATGCATTCTCCAGCATTTTGTTCCTTTAATCTGCCATTTCCCAGCAGTTCTCTGATCATTTCACACACGTAATTTGTGGTTTTAGGTAACTTTTTTAGTTATTCTCAGCCAGAATTTTAATTGGTCATTAACAATTCCACGAAGAAGCTGAAGTAACTCTCAAAATTTTAAATAGATACATGAGGAAATGAATTTTCAAATCCAGGTTATCCTCACTTCCAAATGATCCTTATACATGCTCCACAAAGAGGAACATGTATGTGAATATGTGCCTTCTATGTGTGAAGCATTGTATAAGAACCTTTCGAATATTTGATCTCGCTTAGTAAAGGTCACATCAACTTTATCGTTATAAATGAGGAAATAGCAATTGAGGGAATTAACACTGAAAATTAGAATACTAAGAGGGCAAATCAAGACTCAATTTGAAACTACCTAACTTCAAAGCACTGTGGAGACAGTGACAAAAGGAAAAAGACAGTGACAAAGAAGGTTTGTAAGATGACTAACCAAATAATTTACACTCTAACTTAACACCACAGTTATGGTGACCCTACAATTTTAGCCATGTGATCGTATTTAACACCAATTATGCATATTAAAAGTGTGAACTATTAAGACGTAGCATCCTAGTTACTTTTTCTCTGTTAATAGCTAAAAACAATCATTTATTATCTCTCAGAATTTCTAGGGGTTAGGAAGACTGTGGCTCATAAGGACCATTCAGGTTTGAGGAACTCTCATTTCAAAGGCCTTTTCACTCCTATTTGAATGCATGGGCTGAGAAGACTCAAATAGCTGGGATTCCTCAGGCAGCTCCATCTGTATGTGGTTTCCCTATACGATAAGTGTGGCAACTTCAGAGTAGCTGAGTTTGCAACCTGATGACTCATTGCTCCAAAAGGCACGTGAACCAAGAGAAACATTCTAGCCAGCAGTAGGCTTGTTGCCTTTCATGATATAGCCTCAAAAGTCATGCACTTCCTTTTCCCGGGATTCTATTGGTCAAAGTAGTTACCCAGGTTCATTCAGTCATTGGGAAGAAGCAGATCACCCCTCTCAATGGAGAAATGGGGTTGGGATATATATTGGTACAGCCATCTCTGAAAATTACATTTTGCAATATGTATACTGTCATAGGTTTTTAAAAAATAGAATGTTTTATAGTTTCTTGAAAATTCTCTGTGGACCAAGTAGAATATAACTTTTCCATACAAATTAAATAAAAATCGACTTACCAAATGAGGATATATCACTTTAAAATAAAAATAAAAACACAAGTTTCCAATCTTACATTCAGGGCTTTTATCAAGGTAGAGCAACAGCAAGAGATCAGTGGCAGTTGAATTCCCCTTGGCTTTAGGGAGACTGTAATTTAAAATATATTTATATATATATTTTATAAATATATTTCCTCTTGAAATAATATTTCCTCTTGTTGACAAGTAAAAGGAACACTAGCCAGAACTAATCAACCTTAAGTGAACATCTCTGAACAGACCCTAGCTGTAGATTTATGCCCTGTCACATGGCCATTAGCAGCTACATCTGACTATTTATGGAGCATTTTTCACTTAGAAATGTCTATCCTCAGCAGCTAGGGGAACATGTGTAAGGCTAGCAATCGTGTGTGTGTGTGTGTGTGTGTGTTGTGTGTGTCCAGCTTAAATTGCAGGATCTCATGAATTATTCTCCTCACTCTAATCAGAATAATGAGAAACAATCATTGCTTAAGTGAGAATGAAGTTTCCAGAAAGCAGACATTGCTTCAAATTTGCCTTCTGCCTTCACTCTCTACCTCTCTGCACTTTTCTTCTAGGGTTACCCTTTCGACTTGCTATTTCTTCTACCTTTAATTCATTTTTCAGTTCTACAAACATCCCGTGACACTCTCAGCCTTCATATAATCCTTCCATTTTTTGTAAAAAGAAAAAAAAAAAAACTTGATGGCACTTATTTCATATAAAAATCAGCTAAGGTTATTTTAAACTAATATTATTTTAGGCTAATATTAGAATAAAAACTTCCATCTTTTAGGTTTATGGGTGGCCAGTTTTACTCTAGGTTCTTATTATATATTATTTCAAGTAAAACGACTCTAAGAGACAGGTATTATTTTGTGTAAATGGTAAATATAAATACTCTAATGCACAAGCAGGTGAAATTAAGCTTATCCAGACTCGTACAAGAAGTGGATGAAATCAAATCTAGTACATGTGCTTAATAAAACTGGCACTTTTTTATGGAAAATTGTCAGACATTTTTCCAAAACATCTTCATTTTCTTTTTTATTTTCAGATGTCATCCTTTTCAGTTCTAGATTTCCATTTAATTAATTTTCATGGATTATAGTTCACTGGTTAAATTTGACATCTTTTTACTTGTTTTCCCCCTTTTGTCCTCTGTTTTCTTAATCATCCTTAATTATAATTCTTGTCTGCTAACTCCGTTATTGGGATCACACGAAGCTTTGCTTTTGTTGTCTCTGGTCTTCCCTCTTGGAATACCTACTGATTTTTTATTGCATATTAAACATTGCATGTAATATGCCTAGGGCTACAGATTATGTTTTATTTCAGCAGAGGGTGCTTCACCTCCCTTCGGTAAGTAGAGTAGTGGCTACACAAGTTTAATAAACTTCAGTCTTTCACTGCTATTCTAGCAGCATATATTAATATATCCAATGGGCTCTTAACTGTCTCCTGATCTCAGCCCTGGTTGTGAAGAGATGTCTAGTTTATATATTTTATACTTAGGCCCTGTGTAATTTCAGAATATGTCAAAAGTCTTAAAGACAAAACCAACTACATACATGGTTGGATTGCTTCAAACATGTCTGTCTAGCCACATGAGGTCATCCCATGCCCCCGCAGCAGTCCTCCCGGCAAAGTCCACATTCTCTCCCAGTCTCCTGCTTTTTGCAGTCAGTAAGTACCCTAAGGAAAAGTGGTTCCCGAAGCTAGCTCACCTCTCAGAGGCCCTTCCTGTTTGCAATATAAACCTCATTAGTTTCTCCATTGCTTCAGCAACTTGCTGATGCATTAAACAGAAAATTTGTATATTTTACCTAGCTTTTCTGTGCTACAAGCAATTTTGTCCTACTGTATCTATTTTATTTTTTTGTTTCTGCTTCAAGATTAGAATCTACTACATTATGTTGCTCCTCGCCCTTCACTGTGTTATAACTTCCATCTTCTATTTTAATACCTTGTTCACCTCCTGAGATACGTATTGCATGCTTTGATACAAAGGACACTTTAGTGATAATAAAATCTATTCTTGACTATAAATAAAATTAAAAGAATACTATAGAGTCTTGAAACCACATCAGCCAGAAAACAACTTACAGGACATTGTTTTAAAAGGGCAAAGCAGTAAGCTATGTTCTAGGATGAATTCAACATGATTGGCCCAAAAGGAAAAGCAGTGTTAAATATACATATATATAAATATAAATATATATGAGAAAAATACATCAAATTGTTGGGTCCTTTATAAAGGTATCTCCTGCTTTGATGGAAAACTTACTAGAAAATAAAATTGATTATTATCTTAATTCTATATTTGAATGATCTTATTTGTTTGTGGTCAACATTTGTGAAAAATGAAGAAGAGACACAAAGTATCCAACAAAAAGCGCATGCGGCTGAGTATAAGATAAGAGTGCTCCAGAAACAAAGGAAAAGTAAAGTTGTCTGAAGTCCCCAAGTTCAGGGAGGAGATGAAACTTAAAAGTACTGTTTAGAATTTTACACAAATTGAACACAGAAAGGAGGGAACACTGGATAAAATACAAAAAGAAAAACTGAAATCTATAATCTGAGATTGCTCAAAGTACACACACTTGACAGAGCATGTTTAAAGTGAGCAATGACATGTTTTGCTATATTCTTTGTTTGCCAAGAAGCAGTTCTCTAATTTTATTGAAAAAGCAATTGGTCATATTAAATTAACACGTGCCACAAGACTTATAATTATTCTATATTCCTCCTTATACAGAAAAAGTTCATACAAGGAACTTCATAGAATAAGAACATATGAAATGCTCAGTGCTTATTTAGGGCATTTGTCAATGTTCTGGGACTATGTTCACTTTAAGATACAAAATTTACCCTTCAAATGTTTGCTGCAGGAAAGTATGCCTCCAGAGACTACAACCCAACTTCTGCATATTGGCAATGACAGCAGCAATACTACTAATAAAATATGTATATCATTTTATGGGTGTTATGTCTAGATTGTGAGTTGAGAAAAATATAAAGAAGGCTGTACAAGGTTGATATAAAGAGCAATCTCAAGTGTATGTCTTGAAAGAACAATTCTGTAAAATTAGAGCTGTCAGATTAAATGAATTGTCCAATAAATGAAAAAAAATTTGCATACAAAATATGAACTGGGAAATACATTTCACCAATTTTTTTACAGTTTTAATAGAGCTATCAATTTACATATGTGACATAATATTATACAAAGTAAGTGAAACAGACATGACCATATGTGTGATGTATAATCTGAGAGAGAAAATTCTGATTATATAATTAATTTCTCTGGATACAGTATTTATCTTTTAATATTTACTTTGAATTCATTAGCACCATATACATTTTTTTAATCTGGAATTTAAAATAAGTTATCAATATATTTGGAATGGCAGGTAGTCGTTGATGTAGCATTTTGATAACCAAATCTCACTCATCTTCATTTTGCATAATACCTCATCTCACATCAAGAAAATTTCTTAAGCACATTATTTTCTTGGGGTGGTGAATGATAGAATTGAGTCTAAGTTGATATGTTAGCATAGTGATCTACAACTTTCAACATGCAAAATTAATTAAAAGTGCAAATTTGGTTTGATTCAACACTAAAAAATGTTTCTGTAAAACTCTAGTTTCTTCTCTCATAATAGGCAGTATTCCTTCTCTTTCTGAATATCTTAAACTGTGAAAACAGTCACATTATCAACGGAAATCAGTCATTCACTAAATACATATTTAATTAGATGGGTCATCTTTCTCAATACTATTTATAGTCTGGCTCTTAGTTGAAATTTAATATCCTTTTATAAAGGACCCTGGAGAATAAATGAAGACATGGAGCTCAATTATTATAACTTTGTAATGACAAATCTTATTGTTAAACATTCTTGTTTTTTTAAAATAATTTCTACCCTCTATCTCTAGCTTCCCTTGTTGGAGTCATGCTGGTTTAGAAAATTTTAAGTATATTACTATATGGTAGCAAAGAAACAAAAAACCCCAGTCATTTATTGTGATACATAAGCTGAACTCTGTTTAACAAAAAAATGGCTAAAGACCTCAAATAACAAAGACATGCAGGATGGGCAAGGTGGCTCATGCCTGTAATCCCAGCACTCTGGGAAGCCAAGGCAGGTGGATCACAAGGTCAGGAGATTGAGACCATCTTGGCTAACATCATGAAACCCCGTCTCTACTAAAAATACAAAAAAATAGCTGGCGTGGTGGCACACGCCTGTAGTCCAAGCTACTAGGGAGGCTGAGGCAGGAGAATCACTTGAGCCTGGGAGACAGAGGTTGCAGTGAGCCGAGATTGTGCCACTGCACTCTAGCCTGGGCGACAGAGTGAGACTCCCTCTCAAAAAAAAAAAAAAAAAAAAAAAAAAAAAGGACATACAGAATCCAAACTTCAAGGTAATTTGGGGGATTTATGATTAACGCTTTCATTCTTGTTTTGATAGCCTCATCTATAATTGTTCCTTATATGTTTCTTCTACCTTTTCTCTTGGCTTCTAATATAGAAGAGTCAGAGGAAAATATTTGCATTCTACCATTGCCTCTTGTGGCTTCAGTTATTCTTTCTTGATTTGTGACTGATTTAAGAGCACAGCCATATCACAGAAAAGACCTTCCACTTATGATATTTTACATACTTTTGGTCCATACTAAACTCCTAAATCCCATTCTTCACAAAAACTCTGAAAGCTGAGCCATAGAAAGTAACTATGTAGTTGCTGGTTTAGAATAATATTCTTTTGGCATTGAATTAATGGAGACTTGCTGGGATTAACTTTGGTGATGAAATAATTAATTTTAGCAAAAGAGAAATCTAAGGGAACCAAAACAAAGGAAGTTATTAACCTAGAGCCAACTCTCAGGCTTAATTTCTAGTATTATAGAGTTTCAATTTAATCTGATAGTAAAAATAAATTAAATAAACTCTTATAAATTAAATTTTAGTTTTTCACTCCTTATCTCCTTGACTGTTAATGTGAGCCATTCCACAGCATGGAAATACATCAGTCACCAGAGCACAGACTTAATCTCTTCGCACCCAAGCAGCGCTTCCTTGCATGGAAATAGTTTTCAAATGAGCAATGGACCAAAGTAATTCACATGGAATAAATAGAAATTTTCTTTTCCATTAGCGTGCAAAGCTATTTTCCCACCACTCATACAAACCACAGATCTCAACTGAATTTTTTTACAGTTATCCATAAGACACATTGTCCAGCTTTCTTAATATTTGAGAATTTGTCTAATGACTACACAGTAGCCCTCATAAATGTGAGCACTCATCATGGATAGAAATAAATTTTTGATATAAACCACATAAGGCTAGCAGACCAATCTCCATTATCCTGCCTACTTCATTTCTGTGGGTATAATTTTATATGCTAACTTGTTTTCAGCCAAGTTAGCTTTGACTTATTAATTTACCTGACCAAACCATAAGTACCCTTTACACATAAAATGCTGGTTGCTGAATCTATTCCATGATTCCACAGTTTATCTGTAATGCTTAAGTGCAAAAATATATTTGTATTGCCAAAACTGTCATATTTACCCTTTTTCTCGAGATTATGAGGATTTTTTTTTTTTTAAATAATGTGTGGTCTAAAAGAACAGATAGAAAACAGAAACAAATAAAACACCAATGCAGGAAAGATAATCACATAGGAAAAGGACAGTCACTTTTAAGTTTTAAGAAAACTTAAAAGCTTATTTTTCATAAAGTTACAATAGAGAAGGTCTTTCTATGCAGAAAAAGCTTTCTACCAAAAGCAGGAGCCATAAAAGTGACAGAGTGACTTCACAGAAATTCACCATAAAGACAAAACTATCACCAAATGATAAACTGGAGGATTTGCAACATAAATGCATTTATGAGATAAACTGCTTTAATATACAAAAGACCTTACTTATTACTGCACAGGCAATAGGAAAAAAAAGAGGGTCAATGTATATTTTTTATATATATATATATATACATATATATATATATATATTATTGTATACTGTAAAATGCTTTAAGTTGCTAATGGTAAAAGTCATTTAAATTACAAGAAAGAGATACAAATTAAAATATTTAAATGTTGGTAGGGTTTTGTTTAACTGATAATTTGTAAGTGACAGTTAACACTTACAACTCTTAAGAATTTATGGAAACAAGCTCTCTCATACAGTCTCCTATGTAATGTGGCAAGATAAAAATTAAAAACACATTTTCTAGTTTTTAATAGGGAATGTTAAGAATAATATAAAATGACTTTCAAAAGGATATTAGTAAAATAGATTTTAGCATATTCTTAAAGTATAATATTAAACAGGCATTGAATCAGAGTACAAAATATATTTAATATACGTTTGCATGTGTATTATATACCCGTGTATTGAATTAATTGGACCTAGAAGAGAAGACATGGTAAAATAATTTTATTTCTTTACCACATCACTGTCCCTGGAAAGTAGAAGCTACTGTAGCTTCTCTGGTCACTTCTCAATATGAATAAACAGTCTCTTTATCTAGGTTTTAAAAATTAAGCACTATCAAATATCACAGATTTATTCAAAGATGCATTTTCCTAACTTAGCTCAAGTTCAGAAGTCTACAACGAGGAAGGATATGCCTGTTATAAAAGTTGTACTCTGCCATTAGGGCCTCCTGCATGTTGAAATAACATACTGCCTTTTTTCATGAAGCAATTGTGAGAATCCTTCGCAGGCTAGAAATATTCAAATTGTACTTCCAATGCCAATAACATTACTCTGGAAGGACTGGCTCCTTGAGATTTTGTGCTCAGCTACTGGCTTTCAGAGCTTTACCCTCTATGTGGACACACACACACACACACACACACACACACACTTGAAAGCATGGCGCACCTTCAAACAGTTAAGGAGTTTTCAAGACATTCCAAGTCTAGTAGCCTTCTGAAATATCCACATAAGGCATTGATAAATTTGCTCTATGTTGGGTCAAAAAGCGACCTGCCTTACATCTAAAATTAGAACCAAGGTTGGCAGGGGTGCGTAATTAAGGCCAACCTGACAAAGCATGTTATATGAAGTTCACCCCACCCCTCCTTAAATAGCAGGTTAATTCAGAGAAAGATGTATGTCTCCATTTAGAGACAAATAGTGTCATACAGAGATTTGGCTTAATAACATGTCTTAATAACTGTGGGAAACTAAGCTTGACTTTGTATTTTTCTGGGCAATTTACTTTAGAATTTGTATAGGACAACAGGTCTGACACAGAATCTTAAGAAGTCACGATAACAGTCCATTCGTATTGTCATGGAGTCTATCAAAGAAAAGAAGAAAATCATTTCCCTCAAAGGAAAGTTACCTGTAAAACTAACTCACATATTAAGAACACAAATACAATGATAGCTGTAACTATCCTTCCATAAGATCAATATACTCAAGTAAATAATTAGTGAAAGTTTTACCTATTATGTGCACTACAAAGTTATGGTTTTACAGCACTTAACTGAGTCATTTTAGAAACTGGGAAATGGAGCCAATATTTCACCGAAGTGCCTTTCACAATGAGTTTTCACACTATCTCAGTAGTATTTACAATTTCTTTCTTTATTGGAATAAGCCAAAAACACTATCTTCAGCACAGAAGAAATCATTAACTGTTTTCTATGAACTTTTTTGATTACTCCTTTATGAATTACTAAAAGAACACTGGAGTGGGGCTCAGGTACCCTGAGGGTGTCTCTTAACTTCTCTGGCTTTGGTTTTCCCTCTGTAAAAAGAAGGTGTTGACTAAATGATCTACAAGTTCCCTTCCAGTGCTACCACTGTAATTAGTATAATGTGTAAGTGTGTTAAACACACACAGACACAAGTGATTGCCAAGCATGGAAATGTACCTTAAACATCTGAGTGCTTTGATTTTGTCCAGGCACCACAGCTCATGCCTGTAATCCCAGCTACTCAGGAGGCTGAGGCAGTAGAATCGCTTCAACCTGGGAAGTGGAGGTTGCAGTGTGCCGAGAGAGCGCCACTGCACTCCAAACTGGGTGACAGAGTGAGACTCCAGCTCGAAATAATAGTAATGAGAAATAACTAAATAAATGCTTTGATTTGTTCAGAAACACTACAAACCTCTTTCCAAAGACGGATTGTGGTAAATAGTAGATATTTTCATTATGATAATTATAATTTGTTTTATTTCTATATAATTGGTATAATTTCCACATTTTCATTTCTGATTTTAGCTATTTGAGTCTTCTCTTTTTCTTAGTCAGTCTAGATAATGGTTTGGCAATTTGGTGTTCTTTTTGAAAAACCAATTTGATTTCACTGACTTCTATTTTATTTTCCTAATCTCTATTTTTTTCAAGACATTGGACATTATTCAATATAAGACAGCGATTCATAAATGTCAAGAAATAAATAAAACAAGCTCTACAATGGCTCCACTGTTCTGCTTTCAGAGAGTGGGGAGGGTCCATATGCCATGCATCTACTCCTTTGTTGAGCCCTGGTATATACATAAATTTACATATTAGAATTGTTACCTATCCCCTGTGAGAAATGACTTTACCAACTAGACTGTGGTGCTTATGGATTGTGCCTTTTGTTTTCACCTGGAAGTTTTGATTAGAAAACTATTTTCCAACGTTAGTTTCATCAGCCCCTTATTGCTCCAACTGCTTTAGTAAGACTCTGCCATACAATCGCAGTATAATTAGCTCTGTTGTTGTGGTCTGCAATTTATCCTGGGGCTTTCTGACTTCTCAGTTGGTAATTTAAATTTGCAAATATTAAAGCTGTTTGTATGCATGCTGTGAAGTCCAGTGGATTGTGACAAAGTCATAGCTTTTCTGGGCTTTCAGTCATAGTTTTTCTGGGCTTTCCACTACCACGGTGCCTTATACTCTGGTGCCAAATCAGCTCCACTGACCTAAAATGTCCCCTGTTCTTCCTCTAGTCAAATAACACTCCTTTATTCAACTTCCTGGTGATCATTGGGTATTGTCATCATTACAGTTTTACCATTTACAGGATTTCAAATAAATGGAATCA
The DNA here is from genome assembly GCF_001604975.1 of Cebus imitator. Classification (NCBI taxonomy): domain Eukaryota; kingdom Metazoa; phylum Chordata; class Mammalia; order Primates; family Cebidae; genus Cebus; species Cebus imitator. The sequence continues at coordinate 18,829,425 of NW_016107357.1, read as the reverse complement.
CAGAGTAAGTATGTTTTTGATCTGGAATATTTCATATAATGGAACAAAACAGAAAATTCAAACAAGCATAATCAATTGACTTTGACAAAGATTTAAAAGAAATGTAATGGAGAAAAGAAATCTTTTCAACAAATGGTTCTTGCATAAGTGGATATCTATGTGCAAAAACTGAACCTCAGACAGGCACTATGGCTCACGCCTGTAATCCCAGCACTTTGAGAGGCTGAGGCGGGCGGGTCAAGAGGTCAGGAGTTTGAGACCAGCCTGACCAACATGGTGAAACCCCATCTCTACCAAAACTACAAAATTTAGCCGGGCAAAGTAGTAACTGGTAAGATATAAATGGTATAATTAATAATGTTTATTAATTGTACATTATATTTTGGAAGAATATACATTCAGCCCTTGGCATCCACAGTTCCATATCTGTAGATTCAACCAACTGCAGATCAAAACTATTTTAAAGATTCTGAAAACGTACAGACTTGTTTTCTTATTCAACTATTTACATAACAGTCACATCATATTAGGTATTCTGTAATCTAGAAAGGATTTAAAGTATGCAAGGGGATGTGCATAGTTTATATGCAAATGTTACACCATTTTATAAAAAGGACTTGAGGATCACAAATTCTGACATTCACGGGGGTCCTAGAACCAATCCTCCGGAATACCAAGGAATGATTATGCATATTTTCCAAGTTTCCATTGTATATTTAAAAATGTATATTTACAAGGCAAAAAATGAAATTTTAGCTTTCAAAAATACAGAATAAAAATAAGGTCAAATTTTCATGCAAAAATTAAAATAATTATTAGGAATATGTTAAGCCTAAAGAACAGAAGCAAACACAGAATTGGGGAATTCATTTCCAAAATAGTAAAACACTGATCCAAAGAAAACATCAAAATTAATAATGATGACTACTATAAATGATGAAATTGCACATATGCAATAAAATATAGTGACAGCCATGAAATCCAGAAAAAAATAGACTGGATGAACATGGCAAATGTACTTACTATAGTCAAGTATTTATAGCCAACATTTACAACTGAATTTGCAAAGCAGTAAACTAAGTGCTTTGATTATGTATCTCATTTATTTCTTACTACAATCCTATCAGAAGGTATTATAACACATATTTTCATGATAATAATGGTTAAGTTTATTTTTTTAAGTCAAAGCTAATTCTTCAAGTCCTGCACTTAGCCAATATTCTCTACAGCCTGAGTTAATTGTAAAAGGAAGAGAAATAAATAAAGAAGAAAATGAAGAACTAACACATTTTTTAAATAACTAAGATTATTTAATCTAAGAATTATTCGCATAAATATGAATAATTTTAATAAAACAATATACATTAACAAATGAGATATACAAACAGAAAACATCTGTTTGTAGAAAAAATTTAAAAATTTCAATTAGGACACAACTATATCCCTTTAAGCTAGCTAATTTGTACATCACAACAACAACATATATATATACACATATATACACACATATATATATATAATTTACTTAAGCAACGATGAAAAACTAGAAAAACTGACTTGCAAAGTTATCTTTCCCAAAAATATACATGTAAAAAACTGAGATTTCTCTTGTTACATAAATTTGACAACAGAAAACTGTAATATTATCCTATTTATTTTCTTTAAATCTACCATTTACATTGTAAAGGGGAGCAGTTAAAAATAGTAAAATGATGAAACTCAGTAACATAAATTAAATATTAGTATACTGAATCTACAAGAATAATAAAAGACTATCATACTGTGAAAAAGAAGTGTGTATTACAATTGTAAAAATGACTATACTGCCAACAGCAATCGGCAAATTCAATGCAATTCCCATCAAAATACCACCAACATTCTTCACAGAATTAGAAAAAACAATTCTAAAATTCATATGGAACCAAAAAGGAGCCCTCATAGCCAACACAAGACTAAGCAAAAAGCACAAATCTGGAGACATCACATTTCCTGACTTCAAATTATACTATAAGGCCATAGTCATCAAAACACCATGATACTGGTATAAAAATGCACACATAGACCAGTAAAACAGACTAGAGAACCCAGTAATAAAGCCAAATTCTCTTAGCCAACTGATCTTTGATAAAGCAAACAAAAACATAAAGTGGGGAAAGGACATCCTTTCAACAAGTGGTGCTGGGATAATTGGCTAGTCACATGCAGAAGAATGAAACTGGATCCTCATCTGTCACCTTATACAAAAATCAACTCAAGATGAATCAAAGACTTAAATCTAAGACTTGAAACCATAAAGCTTCTAGAAGAGAACAGTGAAAAAACCCTTCTAGACATTGGCTTCGGCAAACACTTCACGACCATGAGCCCGAAATCAAATGCAACAAAAACAAAGATAAATAGATGCACTTAATTAAACTAAAAGGTTTCTGTAAAGCAGAAGAAATAATCTGCAGAGTTAACAGACACCCCACAGAGTCGTAGAAAATATTCACAATCTATATATCCAACAATGGACTAATATCAAGAATCTACAAGGAACTCAAACAAGTCAGCAAGAAAAAACAAAAATCCCATCAAAAACTGGACTAAGGACATAAATAGATAATTCTAAAAAAAAGGTATACAAATGGCCAACAAGAATTTGGAAAAATGCTCAGTATCACTAATTATCAGGGAAATACAAATCAAAACCACACTGCAATACCACTTTATTTCTGCAAGAATGGCCATAATCAAAAAATCAAAAAATAATGAATGTTGGTGGGAATGCAGTAACAAGGGAACACTTTTACACTGTTGGTGGGAATATAAACTAGTACAACTATTATGGAAAACAGTATGGACATTCCTTAAAGAGCTAAATGTAGATCTACTGTTTGATCCAGCAACCCCACTATTAGGTATCTAACCAGAGGAAAAGAAGTCATTATACCCCAAAAAAAAAAAAAAAGATACTTTCAATCACGTTTATAGCAGCACAATTTGCAATTGCAAAAATATGGAACCAGGCCAAATGATGCCCATCAATCAATGAGTGGATAAAGAAAAAAAAAATGTAAACATACACACACCATGGAATACTACTCAGCCATAAAAAGGAAAAAAAAAGAATGATATACACAGCAATCCAGATGGAATTCGAGACTATTATTCTAAGTGAAGTAACTCAGGAATGGAAAACCAAACATCATATCTCCTCACTCATAATTGGGAACTCAGCTATGAGGATGTAAAGGCACAAGAACAATTCATTAGACTTTGGGGATTTGGAGTGAAGCGTGGAGATTAGGGATAAAAAACTACACACTGGGTACAGTGTACACTGCTCAGATGATGGGTGCACCAAAATCTCAGAAATCACCACTAAAGAACTAATGTAACTAAACACCACCTGTTTCCCAAAAACCTGTTGAAATATTTTTTAAAAGTTTTTAAAGAGGTGATATTACAGGAATGCTAGGGTCATGTTGCAATAAAAATTATATTCAATACAACAGATAAGTAAAAGAGAAATATTTTTTGAAGTGTTTTGATTAGTTACAATTCCCTTTCAAATATTATACTAGTAACACTATTGGCTTTTGAATAAGTTGATGAAGACTGACTTTTATGTTTTCTGCGCAGAATTTCTCTCCTACTGAAAGGTACTAAGTGACAACTGAATTCCAGGCTTGTATTTTTGTAAATACTTCTGTAATCATTAGTACTCATTAATGATTATGAAGAACTCTAGAAGCATGGAGAGTACATGCTGAAGTTAAGTAACTGAAAATTTATTCAGTTTGAATATCACACTTATTTTTGGAAAGAAGTAGGGGGAAATTCCAAGTATGATTATGAATGTGTTATGTATAATTTAAAACATAAAACTTGAAGCTGAGTGCAGTGATGCATACCTGTAATCCCAGCTACTCATGACACTGAAGTAGGATGATCTCTTAAGGCTAGGAGTTCAAGTTCAGCCTGGGCAACATAGTGAGAACCTGTCTCAAACAAACAAACAAAAAAGCAGAATTTTTTCTCTTGCATAATACATAGTGATATCTGAAAATTAAGGCATGACACATCAAGCAGAAAGCTTTAAAAGTCCATTTTATAGTGCTTACCCCTCTTTAAAAAGAATTGCAAATCCATGCAGAGTCACTGAGAAATAGATACATATTTACAAAAGCAGTAATGAATATAGTTGGCATGTCAGTTCAACTCACATTGCTATAAAAGAATATGTGAAGCTGAGTAATTTATAAAGAAAAAGGTTTATTTTGACTCATGAATCTGTGGAGTGCACAAAAAGCACAGTGCTGGCATCTGCTTCTGGAAGCCTTCAGTAAGCTTACAATCATGGCAGAAGGTGAAGGAGGAGCAGTCATGTCTCATAGCAAGAAAGGGAGCAAGAGAGAGAAGGGGGTCCCAGTCTCTTTAACAACCAGGTCTTATGTGAGCTCACTACTGCTAGTAGGGCACAATGCCATTTATGAGGGATCTACACCCATGACCCAAATGCGTCTCACCAGGTCCCACCTCCAACATTGGGGATCACTTTCAACATGAGACTTAGAAGGGACAAATATCCAAACTATATCAGTTAGGCTGTAGAACAAAGGACTATGTTTCTTTTCACTGGTTCATTCTCTTTCATCCTTACTGCCAAAATTAATCTCCCTTATTCAAGATGCAGACAATCTGCCTCTTTCTTTGTTTTGGCTTCTGTTTCTCTGCATCCCCCTCTCTCCTCATCACTACATCTCAAACTCAAAATTGAATTAATCCTACTCATCAATTCATAAGCATTATTACACTCAAGTATTAGTAAGGGGTCTCAAAAAACAGAACAAAATAGATTATATATATATGTGTGTGTGTGTATGTGTGTATATATATATATATATATATATATATATAAAACAATAGAAGATTATAGATCTATGTATGTGTACATGTAACTACTCACATAATTATAGAAGCTGGAAGTCCAAACTCTGCAGTATAAACTCATGTTTAGGCTCAGCTTGAGCCTAAACATGAGATCTAAAAGAGCCAATGGCCGGCTTGAAAGCCTGCAGGTGAAGACTCAGAAGAGCTGATAGCACAGGTAAAGTCCAAAGTCATTATACTGGAACATTCCTTCTGGTTTGGGGAGATGAGTGGCTTTACTCTATTCAGGCCTGTAGCTTATTGGATGAGATCCATTCACATTATAGAAAGTAACTGCTTATTCAAAAATCACCAATGTTTAAACGTTCATCTAAAACCATCCTCCAAGTTGATACATAAAATTAACCATCACAACTCATCGGTCTGCTCATGCACTTCTGTTACCATTTTTTATCTTTCTGCTTCTCCCTTCCTTCCCTCCTTCCTTCTATGCTTTCGTTTTTCTATCTTTATTCATTCTTTCTTAATATTATGGTAATTGCTATTAAAAATGACACAACTCAACTACTATGCTGCTAGTCACTTACATTTACTTATTTTCTCCCTGGTTCTTTTCCTCTTCCTTCTCCCCTTGCATAAAAAAGTGACCTCTGCTGCCAGGAATTGCTTATTTATATGTCTTTCTTGACATGCTTCTCATATGTACGTGTGTGTGTATATAGGTGTGTGCATATAGATATATATATATATCTATACACACACACACACACTCTCTTTGAATGTGTGTGTGTGTATAAAGTTACTCTTATTTTTTTAATTTTTTAACTTTCCACGTGGTGTATGACCCTATATGCATGAGCCATCATGTTGCTAGGAGCATTTCTTTTCTTTCTCTTCTTCCTTTTTTTTTTTTTGTTTTTTGGCTTTTGCCAGTATAAACAATGATGCTAAAATAATTTGTGTACGTATCTCCAGGACACATTGGCAGGCTTGTTTCTAGAGTATGTATTCAGATATTTCTGAGCCAGAGGTAATATGCATTTTAAAAATAATAATGTATTTCCAAATCTTGGCAGCTTTTCATAAGTTTACAGACTATATGTGTTTCCTTTTCTGTGAAATATGTTAATTTCTTTGTCCCTTTTTTCTGTGAGTCTCCTGATATATACATATTCATTCTATTGGTTTCATTTCTCTGGAAAGCCCTGACAAAAACACCTGTGAAACTGAAAAGGCATCACGGTCAGGTGGCATCCAGCTCAGCACTTATTTTTAAATCACACTGCTTTTTTAATTAATATTTTTTCTACTGTCTATGTTCATCCCTTTTCTTGTTATAAGTCATAGCAGAGGAAAATGAATTATGAGTGCGCACTTCCCTTTGAAATAGAATATTATTGTATCTACATCACTTTGAGCTCAGTTCTGAGTAATGAAAGATAATTTACTCCTGAGGAGATAAAGACCACTCACATATACCGGGAAAAAAACAATCAAAATAAAAATGATTTATAAAGGTATGAAGTCCTTGGATAATATAGGTTCTTTACTGTATTGTATTTGTGAAGTTGGGCACATTTTAAAATTATAAAATGAGTTAAATATAACTGATACAATCTAGAAATAGGTATATCTTTTCAATTCTTCCTTGTAAATCAACTAATATAATACTAAGAACCATGAAGGTCATTAGTATGCCCTGTGTGTGTGTGTGGTTTTTTTTTTGTTTTTTGTTTTGATTCTCAGTATAGGGATTCTGAGGTCCACCAGGAGAAAATAGTAACATAATAACATTTCCTAAGAGAGAACGCTGAATTTGGTTGAATTCTGTTCTTTTAGAGAGAGAAATTTTGCTCTGGTGTTTATTGCCAAGATGAAGTAAGTTTATTATAGTTGACGGCCAGGAGCAGTGACTCATACCTCTAATCCTAGCACTTTAGGAAGCTGAGGTAGGCAGATCACCTGAGGTTATGCTGGGCAGGCCAGCCTGGCCAACATGGTAAAACCCCATATCCACTAAAAATAAAAATAAAAAATTAGCTGGGCGTGGTAGCTCATGCCTGTAATCCCAGCTACGCAGGAGGCTGAGGCAGAAAAATCGCTTGAATCTGGGAGGTGGAGGTTGCAGTGAGCAGAGATGCAGCCACTGCACTCCAGACTGGGAGACAGGGTGAGACTCCATCTCAATAAAAAAGAAACAATTTATTGTAGTTTTAAATAATTTTTAAATTGCATCAATTTCCTGATAGGATTAATGCGTATAGTTCTATCATGATGGTCTGCCCAAACAACTATATAATCTTTCAATATTATAAACCAACAGACACTTTAGAGCATTTCTATATAACTACAAATTAAAGGCAAATGTACTCGTATCAGAAGACTCTGATAACCACAACTATCCCATGACCGTGTCTGCACCACCTTTTTCTCCTCCCCATCAGCCTATTACCTCCTCTGTAAGCCAGGTTTAGGATTTGCATCTATTATAGGTTTGTTATTAAGAGCAAATGAGATTATCTATGGAAGGCACTCAACATAGATTTGATGCCTACTAAGTACTAAATATTAATGGTTAGTTCTTCTTCAGAAGACATGATTATTGCTACTTCATTTATTCTGCAAGTATTTATCAAATTCCTAATATACAATCAGTGCTCCACGTGCTGATATTACAGACAATCTCATTGCCTTCCTGGAGCTTACATTGCAGGATAGGAAATAACAATAGACAGTCATAAATAGCATAAGCTGGAGAGTAAGGAGAACTAGAGACAAAAAAAAAAAGTAAAAAGGGGAATAAAAGGGATGTATGCATGGGGGTGAAGTTTGCCGGTAACAGACAATATAAACATTTAATATATGTGGAAGGAAGTGCAGAGGAATGATTCATACAGACTCAAAGAGCATTTAAGGCAGGAAGAACAGGTGCAGAAGCCCCAGGGAAGCAAATGAGGGGTTGAATTCAGGCTGTTTTCAGGAAAGCTGATCATGGTTTCAGAGCAAGAGGAAGGACTTTAGCTTGAAGGAGAGCCATTGGAGGGATGTCCACGGAGGGGCAGGGTTCAGCTTGAAATCTCACAGAACCTCCCTGGCTGCTAGGTAGATAATAGATGGATAGGAGTCAAGGTACGAAGAGACAGCAGTTTAGAGACACTTTTCGTGTTATTTCAGATGTGTCTGAAATGTTTCATTGCATCTGCATTGTTTTTCTGAATCAGTCATCTCCCTTCTAATTCATTTCAGCTTTAAATGAATTTTTTTCCTTGTTTTTATTATGCTTCCGCACAAGCTCTTCTTGTTATATACTCTGTATTAAAACATCTTTCCGCTCTCTTTTTCTTTCTTTCATGTCTTCAGTGGTTCCATCTGGCCAGAGCCACCATTTATAAGTCAGGGTTCCCACCAGAGCCCTCTTAAATAGCAAAAGAAAACACGCAGAACTGACATGTATAGCCATCTTCATGACAGCCTGTTTGCGCTTCACCACTGATGGTCTATTACAAACAAAGGGAACATCTTACGAAACTCTCCCCAATCATGTCTAAGAGAATTGTTAGTGTAACACAATCATGTGTTGCTTAACACCAGAGATAGGTTGTGATAAATGTGTCATTAGGTGGTTCCATCATTGTGTGAACATCGTAGAGTGTGCAAATTTAGATGTCATAGCCTACCACACACCTAGGCTATATAATACAGCCTACTGCTCCCACGCGACAGATCTGTGCAGTGTGATACTGTAGGCAGTGATAACACAACAGTATGTGTCTATCTAAACACAGAAAAGGTACAGTTAAAAAAACAGCACAAAAGATTTTATATTTATTTTTATTATACTCTTAAGTTCTGGGATACATGTGTAGAATGTGTAGGTTTGTTAAATAGGTACACACGGGCCACGGTGGTTTGTGGCAACCATCACCCTGTCATCTACATTAGGTATTTCTCTTAATGTTATCTCTCCCCTAGTCCCCTACTTCCCATCCAGGCCCTAGTGTGTGATATTCCCCTCCCTGTGTCCATGTGTTCTCATTGTTCATCTCCCACTTATGAGTGAGAACATGCGGTGTTTGGTTTTCTGTTCCTGTGTCAGTTTGCTGAGAATGATGGTTTTAGCTATGGCACACCTGTACAGTACACTGTACATGAATGGAACTTGCAGGTCTGGAAGTTGCTCTGGGTGAGTCAGAGTGAGCTGGGGAGTGAATGTGAAGGCCTAGGATATTACTGTACACTACTGTAGAATGTATAAGCATTTACAAATTAGGCAACACTAAACTTACTGATTTTTTTCTTCAATCATAAATTAACCTTAGCATACTGTAACTTTTTTACTTTATAATTTTTTAACTTTTTAAGACTTTTTGACTCTTTAGTAATAACATGTATTTTAAAACAGAGCAGAGCTGTACAAAACATATTCTTTCTTTATATCCTTATTCAATAAGCTTTTTCCCAAATTTTTAACTTTTAAAAGTTTGGTAAAAATTAAGACATGAACATTTACATTAGCCCAGGCCTGCCCAAGTCAGGTTCATCAATATCACTGCTTTCCACCTCCACCTCTTGTCCCACTGGAAGGTCTCCAGGGGCAATAACAAGCATAGAGCTGTCATATCCTACGATAACAATACCTTCTTCTGGATAACTCCTGAAGACAGTCTGCGGCTGTAATAGTTAATTTGTTTGATTTTTTTAAAGTAAGTAGGAGTACACTCTAAAATAACAGTAAAATATAGTATCGTAAGTACTAGGCAATAGGAGTTTTCCAGCTCCGTTTTAATCTGCGGGACCACTGAAATGTCATTATACAGCATGTGATGGTACATAGGAAATATGTACTTTGAAGATTTAAATTCTATACAATATTGCAAAATACTCTTTAAACCTATGTTGCTAAAAAGAGAAATACAAAAATTTTAAGCACAATGGAAATGAGCATTGCTGAATTTTAAAAGAATGGCATCTCTGGTAGCTCTACTGCAATTTTCAGTCCTTATATTTTGTTGAATTAAGACCATTTAGAAGGAGTATGTGCTCCATAAATTTTTTATAATAAAAGCAGCTCTTTAATATATACTTTAAATTAGCTAAATAAACCACCATATCATAGAACCCTGGCCTGTATCTGAATTTTGTGCTTTCTTAAATTCTGATATCCCTAGAAATGTCCCTTTAATGTCAGCTGTTAAAAGCCATTTGAATATTCTCATTATAATTTACTAGACCATAGAAACTTAAGACTGATGATGAAAGCTATAGTTATTTTGTTGAGAATTCAATAAATGCAATTACTTAAAGATGCAAAATGAAGAAAATAGATTTAGACGGAATTTTTATTTGACATGAACTTCAACTAGCATGGACTAGAGCTCAGAAAGCGTGGCTACCCTAACGTGTTTTATTTTGTCATCGTGACTGTGGAAGAGGCATTTGCATTGTGAAAAATTCCCTGTAATCACAGTTGAGGGTGCATTGAGCCTCAAAGGAAAACTCATCTGTGCTCACAGAAGCCTTGCGGCTACTGCTACCATTCATTGCTGTCTCTAAAGGGAGCAAGACCATCTGTGAACAACAGCAGCATGAAATGAGAACATGGAAGGGGAAAGGTAGCCCTTGAGATGGAAGGGTTTGAAAATATCTATCACTCTGACTAACTACTAAGGCAGCTAGATCTCCAAAACCTGGATTATATCGTGTGTCATGGAATGTTTTATTGACTCTAATCATTAAAATCTTATAAAAATTTGGGAAATTTACTGCCTTCTTATTTTTAACTATTTTTATGACCCTATAACACCCACCTCCTCCTGTCCCCCACCAAAAATGTAGAACAAAATATAACAAACAAACAAACAAAAAGCCCACATTTATTGATACAGCACTTGGAACACAAATGGTTAGGAGCATAATCTATCAATACTAGAAAACTGCACTTACTTTCAGGGTTACAGGTTATACCGTGTATCCTCAACCCTTCAGATATCGTTGTATGGCAGACATAGCACTGGTCAGGAAATTCTCGAAAGCTGAATAACACTTGGACCCAAAAAACACTTACTATGTAAAAGAAACTACAAAAGCCTTCTGCAGCTTCTTGTGATAGACCCCTAGAACAATGGCTGTGGGCTAATATCCCCTGGTATATTAGTTTCCCATTGCTGCTATAACAAATTACCACAGGCAAGTGCCTTGAAAAAAAAAACAAATTATAACACAAATGTTACCATTTGCAGGAGAGAATTACCAGTGTAGGAGAGAATTTCATCCCTTGACTTTTCCAGTATCTAGAGGCCACCTTCATTCATTGGTTGGAGTCACCATTAATCTATTTTTAAATCCAGCAACAGTAAGTGGGTGGAGATCATGTGATGCTGTATCTCTCTGACCCTTCTTCTGTCATCAAGTCTCTATCTGACATGAGTTGGGAAACATTTGCCACTTGTAAAGACTCATGTGATTACACTGGATTCACCTGAATAACCCAGGACAATCTCCCCCATTTCAAGACCTTTAACATTAACCACATCTGCAATGTCACTTTTGCCACAAAAGGCAGCATATTCACAGGTTCCAAGAATAAACTATGGACAATTTCAAGGGAGCATTATTCTGTCTTCCTTACCCAGGAAGATCTGAAAATACACTGTTGCCTGGTTGGATTATACCACACAATATCTAACTTATTTCGTCCAGTGTAGGACCAGGAATCAGATTTTATTCAAGTTTCCCAGGTGATAATAAAGTACAATTAGAGATGTGAATCACTTTAGATAATGGAATCAGTGTTTTGAAAACCTTAATGTACCAAGATTCACCCACCAATCTTGGTAAAAATGCAGATTTAGATTCCAAATGTCTGGTGTGGGGGTGCTTGGTTATTCAAAACGGGAACCCTGGTTCAGCGTCTGCTAGGGCCTTGTTATGGAAAAGCTCAGACCCCTTTTCTGGCCTATTAAGGTAGAATCTGCATTTTAATAAATTCCTTAAGTGATTTTTAGGAATAGTAAACTCAAACAACAATGCCTGACCTGAGTTCAGGTAATACTAATAACAGGACACATGTAATCACAATTAGCAAGTGTCACTCACACCATATTTTTACATTATTTTGACTTAATAATTTATAAACAATGGTATTTTTTCAGGAATGATTAGAAATTTTTTTATTTAATGTATCTTTTTCATTTAGAAATATGCTCCATCATGGTAAAAGAGTTATAAAACGTCTTACCCTTCATAAATCGGAGCAATAATACCTACCCTACCTACAAACACCTCTGACACAAGACTAGATGAGGAAGCAAATTTGATGAAGAATCTCAAGATGTTTCCATGATCATATTTCTAAAATTTCTCACATTGCTATTGAACTAACCTCCTGTGATCACACAAGTCCCAGTAATAGATACCTAAATGAAAAGGCTCATAAGTGACTTAGGAGAGCTATGGTTATGAATATTATTCCTTTAATCTCTCATTCTCTTGAGGGCTTGTAGGTAATTTTGTTAAGCAAAAACTCTCCTGAGATAGAGATCTCTGGCAAAACAATAATAAAATTATCTAGCTATTTCAAAAAAGTTGATATCCTTTCTCCAGGATAAAAGATTCAAAATACTTTGAGAGAAGAGGTTAGCAGGCATCAATGAAACCTACAGAGCTTGTTAATGCACAGATTTTAAGCACCCCCAGAGTTTCCGCTTTAGGAGGCAGAAATTTGTACTTTAGGGGTGAATTCTGCACTCACTTCTCTGTATATGGATTAATACCAAATATTGATCTAAAAGCGTTCACTTCATTATTTTCTACCACAGTAATGTCACTAGTATAAAGGAAAAGAAAACCTTTTAGGTTTTAGCTAGGTCTTAGCACACTATATATTAATAGCTGCTAGACAATTTTCAATCAACCAGTAGATATACAATTAACTAGACAATTTGCACTAAGTCAGATTAGGGCAGGCACTGGAATAAAAAATGGGATAACAAAATTATTGATTAAACCAGTCCCTTAATACAACATATTTGTAGAGCCAAAACAGGATCGTGTTAGCATATAATCAACATAAGGTTTTTAATGAGGTATTTTGCATACTTTTAACATACTATTTTTTTCCATTTTCATATGCATTTTATGCTTAGAGTCTATCTCAATTTGGACTTGCCACATTTCAGGTACTTTCTTTCTAGCACCCTGTGGCTATTGGCTATATGTTGGACGGTACAGGTCTACAGGTTCCTTTCAGGTATAATTTGTCTTCAGTGTTCTTAACAGGCACTGCAGGAGCACTCAATAGCAGGCTGGGGAAAGCCAGAACTTCATGCTTACCTAAGTAGCTATTGATGGAGGAAAAAATGTCAAGTGGTCCTCCTGTTGTTCACTAGTGTCTCAAACGTGTGCTTCCTTGCTTGTGCTTCTAGCACTTTCATTAATCATTCTCCACACCTCTCCCATCCCTTCATGGCGCACAGAGTTATAGGTCTTACAGAACAATAGCCCATGTGCCTGCACAACCCTCCCCATGCTCCTCACTAAGAAAATACAAATTCTAGTAATATATTATGAATGATCACTTATCATCCTATTACTTAATTTTTTTTAACCAGCCAGTGAAGCCTTTCCCAATGAAATCTAGCTTGGAAGTCTGTCTGCAGGCAGTACTGATTGCTTCCCTTCATATTAGCCATTTTCACAATGAAGGAATGTGGGAACCTAAGTGGATGTCACACCTTCAATTAGGTCTTACGATTTTCTCTACCAAGGTTTTCTTTGGACTACCTTTTCTAGTCACTGAGCCTCCTGTGATGTCACCTTTTCTCATGAGATTTCCCCTTATTAGGCCATTGTTTTCCAATATTCTTAACAATCAGATACAAGCAGCCCATCTATTCAGTCCTGAAGTATATGCCAGGTATGAAAATGAAGCAGAAGTTCAGATAAAAGAGGATGATCTGCATAAGCATTCAATTTAATAACAGACAAATGAATTCATACTCCTGTCACCCACGCTCTTCCTGCTGAACAGTGTCACCCTTTGTAGTGAGTTCATAGACTGTATCCAATAACAACGAACCTTTGAGTATACTATTCCCTAATATATTTTTAATGTCTAAGTTTATTTCTGAATACAAAAATCTGTCTGAAGATAAAATTCAAAATGTTGCTCAATTAAAGCTAGGGTAGGCAGCGCATATTACTCTGTGCCCCATTTCTAATATAAAATGTTCAAGTACAAGAAGTATCTCTTCTTTTTTGTCATTGAGAGAATGTGGTCAATAATTTTTGAAATGTATTACTAACTGAATTACAGGTAACTCTATCTAACCATGTGGGGTGTCAATGGTCTGCAATTTCCCTAATTCCCCTAAGTTATCTTTAAAAGCTCTCAGTGCATACAAGAATACAACCAGTACCTTTTGAAACAGTTGATTATTTGTCATGCATTGATATAACCTTGATGTTATATCAACATTAGCAAACTAACGTGCCATTTATATTTAGGAATGCAGTCTGAGAAATAAAGCATTCTGGGTTTCTGGCTACCACAGTATTTTGGTAACTCTCTACTAGATCAGCGCTCTCCAGTAGTATTTATTGAGATGAACAAAGCCTTTTTTTTTTGTATCTGCACTGTCCAGTATGGTAACCATTAGCCACATGCGGCATTTGAGCACTGAAAATGTAGCTAATAAGACTGAGGAATAGGATTTTTAATCTCATTAATTATAAGTATTATAAAATTAATATGAATCTAAATTTAAACAGATGCATGTAATTGGTGGTTGCTATATTAGCCATCAGTGTGCTAGAACATGCAGTCAGATCTGGAGTGTCTTAGGTAACCCAAAAGTCTATAATCAATCACAGTATGAAGAGTCCTTAATGAAACTAAAGTCACCAATTTCTTCCTATATTCAGTGAGACAATGAATACCTATCAATTAACAAAAATGGGGTATTTCTGAATACATTTGGATTAATCTAAGAAATCTCATTTACAGAAATTATGGTTTTACCTTAAGATGACTCCTGGGGCTAAGACTTTTAGGATTTGAACATCAACTCCACATGAATCATTCCTATTCCACACAGCATATATTAATAAGAACACTTCTCCATCACCTTCTGAGCACAATTTCTTTGTCATCAAACTTTTAGTAGTTTAATACAAAGATAAAACATTTTCAACCTCATTGAGGCTCATATATTTTTCTCTAAACTGTCAATCCCATTGTCTTCACTTTTATTAACCGATGGCTGATGATTCGGTTGTCAGCTTACCAATATCTTAACACTGCCCCCAAACATTTTAGTCTTCTATTGTATAAATCGGAAAAAAGAAAAAGAAAGAACTTTGTGGATTAGTCAGCCTCTGTGTTTCCATACTTAGTAAGCTGAATACTGCTGAAAATGAATGCACTCATTTCACATTTATTTATTTATTATTAATTCATTCATCCATTAATTCATTTAAAGTGTGTGTGTGTGTGTGTGTGTGTGTGTGTGTGTGTGTCTGCGTGTGTGTTTGAATGTCTGCTAGATCCAGGTTGCTGCAATGGTGTTAAGGAAAGGAAATGGCAGTAAAGAAAGCAAAGGTCCTACTGTGCCTATACTCTACAGTGTCCATATTCTAGTAGGGATGGATGGCAATTAAGAAAAGAAACAACTGAATCAGGATGTGCCAGTCAGAAACAAATGAAAAAGATCAAAGTACATTAAGAGGCACAGAGTAGCAATGGTGTGTGTACCGATTCATGCACTGTGATGGAGAAAGCTGAACAGACAGCTGAATGCAGTAGTGGACTGAGCCATAGGATGCATAAAGGAAGACATTACTGACAGTAGGTAGGCTCTGTGGGAGGAGTATGCTTGCTATGTTGGAAGAAGATAAAATTGCAAAGCAAGTGAAGAGGGTTTACAATAATAAAAGCTAAAATAAGAATGAGAGTTTGTGGAGAGATTTGCAGGCCATAGTAGGGAATTTTTATTTTCTTCTGAAGGAAATGGGAGCCATTGGAGGCCATGCAGTAAAGGAGTGATATACGATGGTTTCCATCTGTGTGGAAAACACAGTAGGAGACTGAGTGGGAAAGGCTGTCATGATAACACGGAGGGATGACACTAGAAACTTGGATTATGGTGGTGGCTGTGTAGATTATAAAATGTGGTCAAATGCAGGCATATTTGAAAGTTACAACCAATAGAACTTGCTGATTGCTTAAATATAAAATGTGAGACAAAGACAGGAGACAAAGATAACTGCAAGGTTTTGGTGTACGTTAGTAGATGAATTATATAACCACAAATACCTTTTTCTTTACATTACAAATGTATTCACAGTTTCCAAACTTAGAAGGGCATATATTCTTCTTGACATCCATTCCTATTTTTAGAATGATGATTTCAAAATTCTATGACACTGCCAAAACTTCCCTATATTCAGAAAACAAGCTTTGGTGCTTCAGACTAATCCTCAGTATTCTCATCTGTGAAATGGATTTAATAATGGTAATAATAGTAGTTAGCAGACCAAATGTTACTCTCATTGAATGTAATTGACATGGTCAGGAATCTGTCTGTTTCTACTTTTTTAACAGCATCTAAAGTGCTGGGAATGTTATATAATACATATTGATGCTCAATTAGTTTTGTGTATTAATGAGCTTTTTCTTTGTAACAACTGACATACTATATATCATTTAATATTTACTATAAATGTTTAAGGTAGGCTACATACTTGCAGATGAGAAAACTGAAGGAAAAAAAGACTAAGCAATATCCCAGGTTTGCACAGTTAGAATACACAGTAATCACTGTGTGATATTATCTTCCATGCAGTTTGTGTGGTTTGAATAAGATAATGTGATTACGTTGTTTAGCACAGTAGTTGGTGAACAGTAAGCACCACCATATGTTGGCTGTTTTGTTGTTATTCCTACTATAACAGAAAAATTGCTGTCTTACCCTATCTGTAAGATTCACTGTTGTCTAATCTCTCTCTGCAAACACTTGTAGATGAGCACCTTATTCTTTATCCATACTAGTGCTACCACAGTTTGACCAGGTTTCAGTTACCCTNAAAAAGCCATACTTTCACTGTTCTTTCTTTTCTCTCTTCATATTAGAAGCTCCTGCAATTTAATTTTTGAAGCATCATCTTTCCACCTCCATTCCCAAGGATATGTGGATAACAAGTTAAGGCTCTTGGATAGGCAGGGTGGAGATGGGGTGAGAATGGTCAGGGAGCTGGAATATTATCAAGCACAGAATTAGACACATGGATAAGACTGGTATCATGTGTGACATATGAGTTTTGGATAAAGTAGGGAAATTTTTAAATATTACTTGATAAACTTTTACAATCTAAAGACAGTCTTACTTGGTCACCCAGGCTGAAGTGCAGTCATAGCTCACTGTAATCTTGAAATCCTAGTCTCTAGAGATCCTCCGGCCTCAGCCTTCTTAGTAGCTGGGACTCTAGGCACAAGTCAAAAACTTAAAAAAAAAAATTGTAGAAACTATGTCTTACTATGCTGTTCAGGGTGTTCTTGAACTTCTAGCTTCAGTGATCCTCTGCCTTAGTCTCCCAAAATGCTGGGATTATGTCCATGAGGCATCATGCTCAATCTAAAGCTGAGATATTTAGTGTGTGTGTGCACATGCCACACAATCTACATAGCCTCAAAACAATTATGTTTTGAGGTAGAAAGTGAGAACATCTTTATAAATAATGACAAAAATTTGCTGTACATTTTAAAATAGCTATTTTATTGATGACAGTTGCAACAGTGGTGGCAACATAGAAAACTCTAAATTTTAACTTTTAAAAAAGTTTCTTATACAAAAATCATTTCACTCAATAACAATAATAAGAGTACTTGTTCTTGAATTATATTTCAATTGACCACTTTATGAGCATACTACTATTAATGTTCTTAACAGAGATATTTATTAATATATGTCATTTTATATATAGTCTCCCAACTTAAGTTCTGTCTTACTAAACATATAAGATTTTTGTTTGATCCAAATATAGAAATAGAATATATTGAAAAAAAAAGAAATAGAATATATTAATTCTGAACTCAAAACAACTTCAGATAAGCATAGTCTTCTTAATATATAGTAATAGAAAAATTAATTATAATTATAATATCATCAGTATACAAATATGTATCAACAACAGCTACAGCTGTCAAAAGTCTGTCAATGTTGGATCATTTCATTCTCAGGATGTCAGGATCATTGCTATTTCATTGGAGTAACACTTCATTTGGTCTTATCTAGATACATATGTAAATATTACATCAAATATAATTAGATTTCTTTCCCCCTCTAGTAGGAGGCAATGGATATGTCTGATTAACATTAATGATGAGATATTGAATAAGTAAAGGTTACCTAATTACAACTCTAGTTTAAACAGTGACTGAACTACCAGCTTCAACACTTTATATCTTTTTTAAAAAGCAGCTGCTGTTGAATTACTGCTTTATTCATTCAGCTGTCAGTTTGACAGTCATTTTTAAAGCTTGACATTAAAAGAGTATTTTTAACGTGACAAATAAAATTCAAGTAAAGTTAAGCCATTCTGACCATTTGCAAAATAAAACATCATACACAAGATGTAGTTTCATTACCTTCTCACTCCAGGCCTAGACAATGCTGTGGTTTGAATGTTTGTCACCTCTGAAACTCATGTTGATATCAAAATGCCATATTAAAAGGTGGGTCCATCAAGAAGTTATTAGGTTGTGGGGACTCCACCCTCATGAATGGAATAATGCTGTGATTGTGAAGTGGGTTAGTTATTGTGAGAGTGGATTGTTATACAGGAGCATGGCCCATCCTTGCTTTCTCTTTTTGCGCATAGTTCTTGCCTTCTTGCCTTTCTACATGGGATGTAACACAATAAGAAAACCCCTACTAGATGTCGATGCCATGTTCTAGGACTTCCCAGCCTCCAGAACTGTGAACCAAATGAACTTATTTTACCAATTACCCAGGCTGTGGTATTCTGTTATAGCAGCAAACAAAGAATTAGGACAGACAATAGATACTTTGTAGATTTATAAAATGAACCCACAAAACTGCAGACATTTTTCTCCTGTAGTGGAAGATTATGAATTGAGAATAGGAAGTGAAGGAGAGAGAGTATTAGAAAGAAAATACTTTTTGTATTCTCATTCTAGGCCTTGAAAGAGTTATAATTTGTACAAATAGACGAAAGCCAACAGATTGCTTCTGGGAGAGTATCCCTGGAGGTCAGTAACTGGGGATGTTACTGCAGTTCAAACATGGGCATGCTTTCATTTGTGTACCAGTAATAGAAAAGCACTAGAGAATTAATTCCTATTAAGTGAATAATAAGAGTCTCTTTAAATTTTTTTACACTAACAACAATTATAGTTTTTAAGAGACGTGGCATACTCATTAGCTGGTCAGCACTCCCACCACCTAATAGAAAAATTTATTTTGAAGATCAGATAAGTCTATTTTGAAGATTAGTAAGCTAAACTATTATTTAATATGAAGTAAGAATAATGAGACTTAACTTGAATGTTCTTATGGAATGCTGTTAAACATTTCAGTAGTCTGATTGATCAATCTCAACCATAGAGTCTTAAATGCCAAATGAACAAAAATAGTGTTGCTCTTAAATTATAATTTTATATCTCTTCATCCCTTAGAAACACAATTGGCAAAGCATTTATTGTATATAAAAATTGATATTTTAAATCAAAGCTTTTGTCTTTACATTTCACATGTTAAAAAGACCTTCAGATTTAACAGTCGTATGTATATTACTATACATATATTTTTCTGTATATTAACACTAATCTTGACAATTGGATTTTTTTCAGCTACTCTTATAACTCATCACTTTATTATGGTATTTCAATGGAATACAGTGGCTAAGAGCTATTTTTCATCCATTCAATTAACATTCATCTGAAATCTGCCCTATTTCAGAACATGGCGTTTCTAGCCTATCTCTAAACTTTGGGTCTCCAGCCTTCTGGGCCACTGCTATTTCCAAAGCACTGTCTTTCCTTATCTAATAATATGACCACCAAGAGATTCTAAGATAAATGCAAAGATAGGCAGGAAAAAAGCAAAGTATTCCCCAGAACTTAGTTGCAAGTATCTTCCAGATTAGGACCATTTTTCCAATTGGGGCAAAAACAAATAGTCTTTGTTGAATTAACCCACTGAACAAAATTTTTTAAATGTAGTTCTTGAATATTCTTCAAAAAATATTCAATCAAGTTAGCTCATAACTTGTTAGTGTTCCTCACTCAGTAATCATAAATATGTGTAGTAAATTGTAGAAACCAGACTTTTAGAGTAGGAAGTTACTTTAGAAACCCAATTCCCAGAGGGCTCTAAAGAATTGAACAAAGTCATAAAGCTAGTGGTCCAGACAAGACAATGCATGTATTCTGATTCTGAGACAACTGCTTTGGCAATGTAATTCTTTTCTGACTATCCTTTGGTTAAATTTTTAATACATCTCCTGCTAACTCAGAGTATGATTAATTATAATAAAATACAGAACTCCAAATATTTTGACAGATTACTCTATATCTTATCATTGAACTTCAGTTACTGCCTTTTGGCCATGTGATGAAAGCAATGATTCACCACTGAGAGTGTAGGCAGCACTTTGTAGGGGAAAGAACAGGTAATTTGGAATCAGTCAAACCTAGGTCCAAAGCCCTATTACTCCACTTACTAGCTGCATGTCTTTGTCCTAAGTATTTACTTCCATGAAACCCCAGTTTTCAGATCTTATTATGGTGTATTATGGCATTGAAACTTAACATTTTTGTGTCTTGCACAATGCCTGACACACAGTAGGACCTAAAATAAGTGTTTTCATCTTCCTAAGAATATGACTCATGACAAAATGAGGACCATATGACCTCGTATTTTTATAGTGAGTAATTACACATTGATCAACATGGTGAACTCTGTGAAACAGCCCATCTTTGTGAATTTAGAGCTAAGCACACTGAAGACGACCAAGGATTTTTAAATTTACAACTAAATTTTACACTTTATTAACAGTATGTTCCCTTTATGATATGGAAACTAGAATCAAAAAAATCCGAAATTACAAGTTTTAGAAAATTTATTTGGTGGTCAATGAGCAAAGAGTTAGATGTGAAAGCTACTCATGCCATTTGTGAATTATTAGTACTGTCCCATAGCCCTAGTTAATGGCAATATTTAGAACCCTGAAGGGGCTCCAATTGTGTCTTTCACTATGAGATTCCAAACTATGGGAGATCTAGACTATATTAAGATACCTACAATTGTATCACCACTATGTTTTTCTTAAAAATGCCAAATAAAGTCATGCACAATTAAATAAACCATAATTTATATGCCTCCTCATAAGTTGCTAATTGCATTTGACTTTTTCATTTATTCCACTTATTACCCTGAATTGTGTTACGCTTCCTATTTTTTCTCTCCACCCTCATTCTTCCTAACAGAACGATCATGTGGAGCACCTGAAATATGAAAACTGTCCTTATTTTATTGCAATACATAAGCTCTCAGGTGAGTAGTTTGGATCTATTCAATATCAAACACAGTTTTACAAACTGCGGAAATGAATTAACATGGCTGAACATAGAGAAAACAAGGACCAGAGAAATCAAGACCCATAATTCAACACCCACCCATCATTCAGACCTACGAATGGAAGGCACCATTTTTCTTACTATCCTATTTAATGTACCACATTTAATAGCCCAAGTTTTCCAGTGATAACACCTGATAAAAGGGAATGGTACCTAATAGTGGATTATCACATTGTTAATACCATGATTTATGTGATTAAAGCTCCCAAACCTAATATTATTGAAATTACCTACTACTATGGCTTTGAATAATATATTTTACAATATATTTGCCTGTTTCAATGGCTACTTACCAGTTTTTCTTTATCTCCAAAGCAACACAGTTTACTTTTACCTGTATATTCATATAGTATCTCCACAATCTTCCCATATCATACCATCTTTGCAGGCAAGATCTCAATCACATCCACCTTTCTCCAATATTACATGGATAGGATACATTGATGACATCAATGGGAATGATACATCATGGACTATGGGACATGGAACAAGGCTGAGATGTAGCAGACATTCAAAATCATTTGTTGAATTAATGAATATGTGTGCATTAAAGCATGCTGACACTGATTCTGGTTTGTTTGTTTGTTTTTTTTTCCAAATCATAAAGCCACTAATGACTGAGTGATAAGCTAACAGAGAAAATTAGGCCAGAATCTCAAATACTAAACTAGAGATGATTTTTTTTTTCTTCTAAAGAAAATAGTTTTTTCTACTCTTTACTACCAGGAGCTTTAAGAGAAATATATTGTAAAAATATGGGAGAGAAAAAGCAACAATAATTTCTTTTGATGGTTTAAAATATTTTCAGAGGTTTTGTGATACCAATAGGTACACACGATTACTTCTTAATAAACCATGCAAAACATCTTACACAAAGCCACCTGACCTCACAAGCCATATATGCCAATGTTCTAAGCTTGGCTTAATTGTAAATACTGCCTAATTATTGCTGATTTAGTCTGATCAGATGTCTGCAATATGCAGAATGACAGAAGATGAAAACTTACTATGGGAGAATGTTTTAGGATGATTATTTCTTGAAATTTAACATTTCATAAGCAGATATGGCTTACCATATCTATGCAAAAGCAATTTGCACACAGAAATAACAAATTAAATTTGAAGCATGAAGCAGAAATCAGTTAAGAATTCACAGTGTGATTCTACTAAATAGAAATATTTAAGTGAGAGAAAAAAGGGACTTAAATATAATTTATTCACTTAAAGATAAAGTAAAAAAAAGAATTAACTAAGGTGATGCAGTGAGAGCTACACAGGATTTGTGCTCCACAGATTTTTAGATTAATATCTCTTACGACCCATTACCTGATTTTAAAATGTCCCTGATCTTAGGAGGTTGTGTATGACTCAGGCTTTTTGTCATGCTGCTACTTACACTGTATCTTCTCTTTGCCAACATATGCGCCTTAATCTTCTTCCGTTATGAGTCAAGAAAGGAAATGAGCTGTATAGTCCAGCTATTCAGCTAGAGAGATGGATGTGAAAGATAAAAATCAGGTTATGAAAGGGAAGTGTGCATCAGCTACCAACTGAGGTGCAACAAACCACACCAAAATGTACTGACTTCAAGTGACATAATCAGCATTTAGGGCTGGGCTTAGCTAGAGAGTTCTTTTGCTCTTCTCAACTACAATCATACTCACAGCTGCAGTTATTCTTAATTTTGGCTAGTGGATGGAGCACCTCAGTTTTCCTCACAGTCTCTCATCTTTCAATGGGTTAGATTAATCTTCTTCGAATAGAAGAATAGCGTCTTGCGGCGCTATTTTAAGAGGTCAAGACAAATGCATAAGCCCTTATCAACCTCTCACTAGAGCCCATTTGGTTGTTTACCATTGTCCAGAGTAAGTCACAGGGCCAAGGAAACAGTCAGTGAAAGAATGGACCACACACCACATGTTCTCACTCATAAGTGGCTGTTGAACAATGAGAACCTATGGACAAAGGAGGGGAACATCACACACAGGGCTTGCTGGGGGTGGGGGGCTAGGGGAGGGATTGCGGCGGGGGTGGGGGGAGAATTGGGGAGGGATAAACATTAGGAGAAATACCTAACATAGGTGATGGGGGGATGGATGTAGCAAACCACCATGGCATGTGTATACCTATGTAACAATCCTGCACAACCTGCACATGTACCCCAGAACTTAAAGTATAACTAAAAAAAAAAAAAAGAAAAGAATGGACCACACACAGGCATGGAATGTAAGAAGTATGATTCACTAGGGGACCCTAGAGGAATAATCTACAGTATGATCCACACTCTGCACAAATAGCAGTAGAAGCAGAAAGAAAACAAATATTAGAACTAATACAAGTGGAATTCACTTGGATCAGAAAGACTTCTTGAAAACTCATAAAACCCTGATGAGTCAAATCATAAGTCTTGCTTTAAAAAATATATACTACTTCTTAAAGGAGAGTCTCTGTGGTTAACAGGAAAATATTATCTACTACAAAACAGCTACAATACAGGCTTTTTCAGGCTAGCTACAAAGAATTGATAAGTGCATAAAGCGATACACTAACTTTGATACACTTTGATTAGGTCATTAGGCCACACAGATACATTTCAAAACATCAAATTATACCCCATAATTAGATACAATTACAATGTATTGATTAGAATACAGAAATAAAAGTTTAAAAAGAAAAATATTCTAAACTGAAACACAGAACACAGTTTGTTTGTTTTTGAAATAAGACTATTAAAAGTTGTACTGCCACTACATATGTGGAGTCTACATACATATTATAGTTATATACTATGTAGTATATAACTCAGTAAGTATACCACATGATTAAAAGTGAAAACAGCTCTTTCAATGCTTGTAGGAAGTCAATACACTTAGTGCTTACGAAATACATGTTCTAGCCTTCCAACTACATTAAAATTACCTTTCTTGGCTGGGTGTGGTGGCTCACGCCTGTAATCCCAGCACTTTGGGAGACCAAGGCAGGCAGATCATGAAGTCAGGAGTTTGAGACCAGCTTGGCCAACACAGTGAAACCTGTCTCTACTAAAAATGCAAACATTAGCCAGGCGTGGTAGTACGAATTTGTAATCCCAGCTACTAGGGAGGCGGAGAGCAGAAGAATCGCTTTAACCTGGGAGGTGGAGGTTGCAGTGAGCCAAGA
>NW_016107357.1:18794732-18804602 GCF_001604975.1 Cebus imitator | reverse complement strand
TGTGTATAAGTGGCAATATTTCTTCTTACATCCTGATATAAATTGAGATACTTTAACAGATCTCAAAATTCTCATATTCCTGTAGTATTAAATGTTTGATTTAGTTCCCTGATTACTTCAATTTTATTGAACTTAGTCTCATTAGTGTTACTGGCCTTATTTTAGTATTATTGAACTTAACCTCATTAGAATTAATGAACCTTGAAAACAGTCTTATTTAATTCTGATTTCCTGTCACTTGTTCCTTTTTAAGTGGTTTCCCCTATGAATTTTGGTCTGATGAAAGGGCACCTAAGGATCCTACTAATTATTAGAAATTATGAAAAATAAAATTCTTTTTTGTTCTTATTGTACAGGCTCTTATAAACTATGAATTAATCGGTTTCCACACAACCTAAATAATCTTATGCAGTGGTATAACTGTACCAAGCTAGGGAATGCTAAGGCTTATATCAAGTTCTGCTCATAATTTACTGGACTTATGGTCAACCAATGATCCTTTTGTACTTCAGTGGATCTCAAAATTAGACTGAGAAAAAAAAATGCTTATTTTATTACAATGGAGTTTTTTTTCTTTTTTTCCATGTGTGAAAATCACTCACATAGGTAAGGGTTGGAATAAGTTTAGCTTTCTTCCAACATCAGAGAGAGAATTCACATATCTATTTTGAGCGAGACTTTTTTGAAAGAGGATGAAAATTGAAGGAGAAAAATCTCAACCCACAACACTTGATGGAATTCTCATTTCACAGAGACCTAAACTGGAGGAGGAATAAGTAAAGATGAGGCTGAAAGTATGTTGGGTTCTATATTCTGAAAGATAGGTTCTTAGTTACATGGATCACAGAGCTACCTACACTGCTAATAGTCGTGCGTGGACACACACAGGCTCTGTCTCTGTCTCTCTCACTCTCAAACACACACACGCACACGCACACACAAAGTTGTGTGAGGATATCACATTCTGGCATCTCATCCAGTGCTCTACAGGAGTCTCACAGTTACTTTTTGTTCTCAGCAAGATTGCACATCACTTAAATCATACTTGAAGTAACAATTATTGTGTCAGCTCTTTATCTGAACATCCCAGAGGTTCTGGCAGGTTCTAGAATTCAGAAAAGTTGGGTAGTAATAAGAAAGCTGATTTAAAATCAGGAAAGCATGCACTCACCAAATGGTTACATTAATTATGAGTCTTGTGCTGATTCTTCACCCATGTAGAGCTAAGCATTTTAATAATGTAAGTTTAAGTTATTTGACAAATAAAATTGTTTTTAAAAATATACTTTATCTTCAATCCAGCTAAATTTATTTCCTTAAATATTTAGTCTCATTATTATGTAGATTTCAAATTTATTATGTACTGATCCCTGGCATGGAATACCTGCAAAAGATTATTTTAGACAGGTATTTAAAAATATATTCAGTTATTTTTACTAATTTATAATAAATTTTGTTGATTTTGTAAAAAATGAATATGTTATCCTATCTTCTCCAAAAACTTTTCGATAGATTTTAAAATTAATTTGATCTTTGAATTCTTGAATCCTAGAGATATCTCAGTTATATAGTCTTTTATAAATATTTGTTTCAAAGTAGAATTTATTCTTTCTACATATTAAACTTTTAATTATACTGGTATTAAAATATCTAAAATTAATCTTTTGAAAGAATGTATCAAGTTTTCTAAACAACTTATTGATAATATTTTAACAAATGCTTAAATGTCAATGATATTGCAGAGTAGTGCATCTTATGTGACAAACAGCTAATGAAGTGGAAGTCAATTAAATAAGTGTCAATCAGAGTAAACTGTGAGAATTACCCTTTAATTCAGTATTGAATTCCACTACAATGAAGCATTTTCAAAAGGCACGTAACTTGTATTGATTTATAAGGATTTTTAGTAAAGACATATCCCAAATTTCAAACACTCAGCTTTCTGCTTCCCTATTGATTTATTAGCACTCACTTCTCTTTCCACATTTCCTGTTTCCAAAGGTACTCAGCTTACTCAATTATAAAAATGCATAATTTTTCAAAATTAAGTAGGAGTGGAATGCAACAAACAGAGAGATGATAGAAGATTGATAGTTTGGTAGACAGACAACAGACAGGCAGGCAAGGACTCCCCTATATTGTCCCATCACCCTCACTACCCTAGACTCTACATCTGAGATTGGCTAAAAGCATGTTTGAGATCAGCATGGCATCTAAGCATGTAAAGTGTTGACCAGATTCCATGACCTTTTAAAATTCCATTACCCTCCATCAAGAGCATTTTCTCCAATCATGAGACATCTCTTATTTGTTTATTATTAATAAATTCTATTATCTACGAGATCACTAAATAATAACCACATTTTAAAGTTAAATATTGAAATAATAGCAGGCTCCAGTCTTATGCATAGTACTGAATTAATTACAGCACACTGTTTTTCTCCTGAGTGTGATAAATTCCACTAAACAGCTGACGTTTGGAAAATTAAAGCATGTCAGAGTATTGAACCACTCAAATTAACATTCCTAGGCAATGGACATGGGAGCAATTAAGATTTTGGCAATTATCTGGCCAGGTGCAGTGGCTCATGCCTATAATCCCAGCACTTTGGGAGGCCAAGGCAGGTGGATCAGGAGGTCAGGAGTTCGAGACACGTCTAGCCAAGGAGTTCCTGACCAGTCTGGCCAACATGGTGAAACTCTGTCTCTACTAAAAATACAAAAATTAGCTGGGTGAGGTGGCATGTGCCTGTAGTTCCAGCTACTTGGTAGGTTGAGGCAGGAGAATTGCTTGAACCCAGGAGGCAGAGGTTGCAGTGAGCCAAGATTGCGCCACCTCACTCCAGCCTGGGTGACAGTGAGACTTCGTGTCAAAAAAAAAAAAAAAAAAAGATTTTTGTTGAGAAAAATAGCAGAGGAGAAAGGACATACAGAGTGCCTACATGAATTTGTTATGAGTAACATATAAACAAGGAACAACAAACTGCAGAAGGCCATAGGAGGCCTCTGAGGAGGAAGGCCCCCCATGCCTCATGTTCCGGTGCAGGGTGACCTCAGCTCTGTTACCATAAACATTGTGCTCAAGGATGTAAAACCCCTTTGTAGCACTAAGACATAGCCAGACTTGTAGGCTCCTTGTAAGGCCCACGTTTCATCAGCTGCGCACAGATAAAAAGCTAAAGATAAGCACATTTCTTGTTTTGTGGAACTCCCAAACTGCCAGTTATCAATCCTTAAAATGACACACCAGTTTCAACTCACTGATTCGGTTCTGCCTCAGTGATTCACTCTACCATCACGTCACCCTCTCTCCACCATCACTCCACTCCCACCCTATAGATCAAATTGATTGTAATCAATAAATTGTGTGGATGGTCAGAGCTCGGGGCCTTCACTGTTTCCTCCAAAGTAATAAGTGATGGCCCCCTGGTCCCACTGTCTCTCTTAATCTGTCTTTTTCTCATTTCTTTGTCATCACTGAATTCAAGGTACCCACAGGTGATATAGGCCTGGCTCCCTACATTCTGGTGCCCAACATGGGGCTCATGGATCCCTACATTCTGGCACCCAGTGTGTGGGGCTCCTGGCTACCCTACAGATTTTGGCAATTGTGAATTTTAAAATTGTGACTTAGAAACATTATAGAAACATATGCACACACACACACACACACACACATTTTTTTTCTCAACAAAGTATTTTATCTATGGTTAACTGTTCAGGTTTTCTATGAGCTAGCTATGCTCAGAAGAAAGGGCTATTTCTTTTTTCTTTATAATTTCTTTCTAATCTCTAAACCTCCATGGTCTCAATTACTAGGTAGGCAGTATTGTGCAAACTATATTTATATTTCAAGGTGAAGTGATATGTAAAATATTAATGGCAGAAATTAACTTTGCCCCAAAATAATTTTCCTAAAAAATCACACTTTAATGAACACATGTATTTTCTCTGTAAATAATTGCCATGATATTTTTAGACATTTTTAGAGAAACTTTACCAAGTTTGTAAGAGAAAGACACTTTCAAATTATTATTTTAATTTTTACATCTGTGGATAGCAGCAAGATTAAATAATTTTTCATATGCATATTGAAGGTTTCTGTATCTCCTTTTAAAATTATTCTACCTGTGTTTATGTTCAGTTTGCTACTGGAGATGTTCAGCTTTGTCTTACTGATTTTAAAGGTGTTTATATAATAAATTTTTTGATTCATTTTTGTTATATTCATTTTATGATCTGTTCAAAAAAGATATGCTTTTAATGTTTAAAATTTGCCCTTCATGGTGCTTACATTTGAGGTATACATAGAAAATCTTTATCCATTAGAAAGTTGTCTGCATAATTACCTATATTTTCTTGTATTAATTCTACTGATACAATTCTGGTATACACACACACAAACATGCACGTGCATTAAGTACAAATTTTTTGAGTTAAGGTTCATTTCATTGCTAGTGGGAGCTTTCTCCTACAAATTTAAGAGAAAGAACACCTCAAGGAAATTAAAGAACAGGGGAACAGACAGGCACTTTTTAGCCAGGAAATAGTCAGAAGGCATTATTTTGGCCATGTCATATTCCTCTGTGTAACTGGATTTAGGCACTGACTCTTCCAAGACAAACAGAAAAAACAGTTCCTTTGATTGTACAAATTACACATTGTCATAATAGCAAAGTCTTTCTCGCCTAGGACTTTGTCAGACTCTGAAGAATTACACATAGCAATAATGACAATCATGGGAGTTTTCTGATCCAATTGAATCTTTTGATGGTCGTAAGAGGCATTAAGGGGTTCCTCAAAGCCCTATATTATATAATTTAAATCCTAAACACCTGAAGACAGTATGTCACTTATTTATATTGTGTAAATCCAAGTCTCGAATCCCAAAATAATAATGCGTTATCATGTCATACAATTTGTTGATAAGATAGCAAGAAGTAAAAAGGAATGGATGACTGTGAAGGTCACTATTTAAATGGCTGCCCACTCAAAGTCATAAGCCCTGTTACCTTAAGAAGATAATGTGTAGCATGCAAGGCAAATTGTTGAAAATATTATGACCTCTGAGTATGTGCCCAGAACTACTGCAATGTAACTACATCTCAAGTTCCTATATTAATAAGTTATACTTTTCTTTATTGAAATTGCAATCTTACTCCGTTCATTTTCTGTACATACTCCCAAAGTCTACTGTATCTCCACTACTGTAAAACACTTAACATTTAACACATCAAATTCTTATATAAGATTGAACCTATTTCAAAATAGTATTAAGAATTCTCTCAGAGATGTCTGGATCTCTTTGAAAGATGAAGCAAAGGAAAAATACATATTTGGGATTCTCCTTCCAAGCTAGTAAGGGGTTTTGGAGAGTTTCAATAGAAATACCAGACTTCTCGTCTCACATACACTTAGATCCAAGCATTTAGTGGTTCCCAGTGAGAACCAAAAAGTGAATAAGAAAGTCAATGCACAATACATTTTTAGTGTATTCCTGGCTTTGTATCATGATCAAGAAAAAGATATAACTGCTTATTTAAAAACTAACTTCCAGGCTGCAATCCAGCCTGGGTGATAGAGTAAGACTCTGTCTCAAAAAAAAAAAAAAAAAAATTCCTGGAAATTCTTTTTTTTTTTCCTTTTTAATAAACTAAACTTGGCTTCTGAAAGACTCACACTCACAGCTCTATAGCTGTAAAACAAGTTGTTTTACCCCCATTTCCCACTGATTTCTGAAATATCCATAGAGGGTGGCTTTCTCACTTTAAGATGTATGCTCCTCTAATAGAAGATCACAAATTCTGACCCTCCAACCAATAGAACACCTGAAAATCTGAAGTCTGTAACAGGACTGGTATTAGTCTGCTTCCTGTCTATGACTTTGCTACAGTAATTTCCTGTTGGACTTAAAAATCCAAGATGTGGGCCAGACGCAGCGGCTGATGTCTATAATCCCAGCACTTTGGGAGGCCGAGGCAGGTAGGTCACCTGATGTCTGAAGTTCGAGACCATCCTGGCCAACATGGTGAAACCCTGTCTCTACTAAAAATACAAAAATTAGCCGGGCACGATGGCACATGCCTGTAATCGCAGCTACTTGGGAGGCTAAGACAGAAGAATCGCCTGAACTCAGGGGGCAAAGGTTTCAGTGAGCAGAGATCATGCCACTGTACTTCAGCCTGGGTGACAGGGCAAGACTCCCTCTCAAAAATAATAAATAATAAATAAAATAAAATGTAAAAATCCATGATGTCATACAGCACAGATATTTGACACCACTTCTACTCTTGATGTATGGTCTTTACCTACTTTGAATATCAGTACAATTGAGACATTATGCTTAAAATAATTAACTGTACTTTGACCATATCTCATAAAGCAATTGTATACTGACCATAAAGAAAACTCCACATAGTAAAAGACAGCTGCAGTTTTTTCATGGTGGCACAGAGGCTGTGTTGGTGGCCAGAGCTAAGTCATGGCATGACAGACAAATGATTTCAAAGACTTTCAGGTCGGTCAGTTTGGTCTGTGCCAAGTGACAGGAAAGCATGTGTCAGCATCAACTGCCAACTGTGCTTCTCACTTCAGATCTGTAGGTTAATATTTCAGCTCCACAGATCATAACCAGAAATGCAACTTCAGTTCTCACAGCCAGTTGACAATAAATTCTAGTTTTATGATGTTATTTTTTATAATTATTTTTCTGAAATGTCCCTTGATACGTACTGAAAAACATGGACTCATTTTAGTATTTAGTCTTGAGTTCTCAAGATCTATCATCATGCCGTTTATATACTAGAAACTCAAATTCTGGTAAGTAAATGAAGTTTGAAAAGACTGAATCATCAACTGTCAGGGAAAGAACACTTTAATCCAAATACATTTATTTGGTCTTTTTTTTTTAAGACAGGATAGTTCTGTCACCCAAACTGGAGAGCAGTGACACAATCATAGCTCACTGCAGCCTCAAATTCCTGGACTTCAGTGATCCTCCTATCTCAGCCTCTTGAGTAGGCAGGACTAGAGGCATATGCCACCATGCGCAAGTAATTTTTAAAAATTTTTTGTAGAGGTGGGGTCTTGCCATGTACCCCAGGCTAGTTTTGAAATCCTGGCCTCAAGCCGTCCTTCTGCCTCAGCCTCCCAAATTGCTGAGATTATAGGCATGAGGCACCACACCCAGCCTATTTGTAATATTTGGAAATCAACAGTAACTTTTTGCATTAACTAAAAATATGTTCAAATGAAGTACAATGTCCTATTACTATTGTAGTCACAGTGATTGATGGATTATAATGTTAAGATACTATGAGAGGATTTCCCACTTCCTGTTAAAATAGACAATGACAGGAAATGATAAAGATGATGAACATAAGAAAATTCCAGATGAAAAGAATTATACTTTTGATATCGGGCTATCAAACAAGATACATACAAAGGGGCTTTGAGAAACTAACTTTTAGACATCAATTAGCCTGTCACAGGGCAGCATGATGCTGGAGTGGAGTGCCTATGCAAAATATGTGTACACAGAGTTATCAGGTGTCTGTAGATATAAAGATGTTGCCGATGGGATAAAGAGAAATCAGCTAATTCTTACACAATGCTGTGAATTAAAAAGATGATTTGAACTGCATGAGCTCCAGATGCAAGAATAGATAAATTCATCAAATAATTTTCCCTGAGTTTAACTAAGTAAGAGGCAGTGGTGAAGGGACTGAAAAGCAGAGAGAAGCAGCAAAAGTTTACATATTCTCAGAGTGCATGGATTCCAGAGCTGACTGAATCCAAAGGCAAACAAAAATATTTAAAACAGGAATCCAACACTCTTGTAGCTCAAAGACTGACAAGATCAAAAAGATGGCCAAAATCCCGAAGGTTCAGAGTTTGGATAATCACACATAAACTCAGTCGAAATAAAACTGTTCCCCACACCATCCCAATTCTAGGAAAAATTTACAGCATCAGCCTCTCTCACTCTAATTGTTAGACAATAAAAAGAGCTTGCACGTTCTAGATAATATACACGCAAAACAAATGTGTGTGTGTTCGTTGTCTTACACATGATGTGTGAAATAAGGTTAAAATTATATATCAGAGACAGGTAAAAGTACAAAAAAATGGCGGCCCATAAGAAAGAAATTATATCATCAGTAGAAGCAGAGCTACAGGTGACTCAGCTACTAGAATCAGAAAACAAGAACTTTAAAGTAACTATTATAAATATTTTTAAAAATTTACCAGAAATATGGCTATAATGTGTCAGAAGATGAAATATTAATATATCAGAATAACATAATACAAACAAAAGAAAATTCGAAAACTAAAAAATTCTGTAATGGCAACCAAATATTTATTGGATAGACTAAACGACAAATGGAACAGGGCAGAAGCAAGTAACGGTGACCTAAAATATATGATATAAATTATACAGACTGAAACAAAGAAAGAAAAACATTAAATATGAGTTGAATATTACTGATATAAAGAATAATATTAAGTATTCTAACATACAATTCTAGTCTCAGAAGAAGAAGAGAAAGGAGTAGAACAAATTTTGGAAAAATAATTGTTATAAATGATTTTTCTGTTAAACCATCAGCTCCAAAAAACTCTATAATGCAAACTAGGATAAATAAAGGATCAACTTAAAACATATCATAATTGAATTGTGCAAATAAAAAAAGGAAAAGAAAAAAGTTCTTTGTTCCAGGGTGATGGAATCAATTGTACCCCAAATCTTACCATGATGCAATATGCCCAAGTAACAAACCTGCACACGTACCCCTGAACCTAAAACAGAAGTCGAATTTTTTTCAAAAATATATATTTTTAAAAATCCTCAATAATACAAAAACAACAAAAAAAAGTTATTTGAAAAGGAAATATAATTTCAAAACCTTTAACCATATTGATAAAGGGAAAATGTTAAAAAAAAATGAAAATTTTTATTATCAGGAAATAAAGAGAACACAGGATATCAATACAGATACTATGGTAATTATGATGAACAATTTTATGCATCGAAACTTGTCAATGTGGAGATGAATATACTTTGAAAAACAAATTACCATTGTCATTACTGGTATAAGAAAATACAGAAAATCTCAACAGATTATATCTGTTAAGAAAATTGAACTTGTAAAGAACCTGTCCAAAAAGTGACTCTGGGAATTGGTAGTCTCACTGTGGATTCTACCAGCATTTAGAGAAAAATGATGCCTACTTGACACAATTTCTTGAAATTCAAACAACAGTAGAAACATAGACAGAAAATCCTGAACAAATTATTAGCAAATAATACCAGTTATGTGCTATATTTGCTATTTCACCAGAAAGGCTACAAAATTGAAAAAATGCATTGAATCAACATTTTTCATATGCTAGATAATAGGTAGAGTGGGATCGTTATTCCTGAGAGAAGGAAAACCAACAAGGAAAGCCCAGGATTTATCCCTGGAAACATTTTGCAGACCAGCTGCAAGGAGGGAAACCTAAGTAGAGTGAATTATGTTTGCTTGGTTGAGAAGATACAGAGTTCAGGGAGCAGAAAGCAACTAAAATCCGTGTGTCAGAGTCACAGAGAAAGGGGAGCAAAGAAAAACTCCAGCGTAGGGCTCCACTTACACGCCTAAATACCAAACTGCACATGTAACAGGGTGATATTTTATGAGGCTTGACAAAAATAAGTTCCTGGTTTTCATTAACTGAAAATATCTTAGAATACACACATGCTTCAGGGGCATTGGAGTTCCAACTATTCAGAGTGGAGAACCTCACTGAACACCTGAGGCCTTCTGTGAAGATTTCAGAAAGATCAAGCCTTAGTACAAGATCTAAAATTGCCCTAGAATAAAGACTTCT